>NW_027396673.1:0-125506 GCF_047715775.1 Aspergillus undulatus
AATTTTGTGCTCAGTCTTTGCAAACCCCCCAAAAAAAAAAAAAAAAAAAAAAAAAAAAAAAAAAAAAAAAAAAAAAAAAAAAAAAAAAAAAAAAAAAAAAAAAAAAAAGCACTGTCAGTTGACAAAAAAACTCGCAGGATTATATGACAAAACGAATCTAGAATTGCAATTCTAGCTGCATTGGCGACAAGGATCAAAGCGCTTAGAACCAATAGGGTAACCACTCACCACGGCCTATCAGACTCTGCGGAAATGATCGTTGCCAAACAGCCCGCCAGCAGGCTTGTGGCCATCGACGTTTGTAATCGGGCAATCACGCGCGTCATGAAATTGTATAACAACTTATACTGCCAATATAGATGATCTGCCTCATTGTGAACGTGCCTCATTGTGAACGTGATCGACTCACTGCGTCCCTTGACCAAAGCAGTGCGAAGAGCAGCCGGCAACCTCCGCCCTATACCAAGCCACCTAGCAGCACAAGCATCAAAAGCTGAGGTGGAGACCGAGGATTCGGGAATGTGGCTCTAGTTCCCGTCAGACTATTGCAAGCGCTGACCTTGCGTTCCTAGCGCCGCAGCGCCAGTGGCCCAAAAGTCAAGATCCAGAACACACTCACATATACCGGAAATTTCAAGCGATCCGCGAGATCCCACCGATTCGTTCAATTCGGCGAATGCAACCTATGGCCCTGGGGTTACACAACATATCTCCTCGTGTTGGTCGAGGATTTGCTCGAGTCACTCAACCGTCACACTTTGTATGCGAGGGGTCAGGAGTTATTGCCACTTGGAGGTCATATTCTCGCAGCTTCAGGCTGAAACCACCTCGTCTGTAAGGTTCTAGAACGGAACCAATGAGCAGGTCAGCGGAGCGAGCTGATTTTGATATTCCATGTATTGATGTACTCTTCCTCCCAAGCCCTGTCCTTGATGTATGAACATTGTCAAGGACTCAGACTAATTGGGCAAACGATGGCGCACTTCTCCTTATTATGACAATATACAGTCTAGGCCGTGAGCCGTTCCTCTTCATTCGCTGCACTCGGCATCACAGCCCCGGGACTACATCAAGTGCCTACCCTCTTATGCTCCGTACCTAGGTAGTGCCTTGTTAGGTGCTGGGAAACGTATTATAGTCCGTCTTCGCCATCTACACCCAGAGACAAACGCCTTCAACGTATGTTTGGCAAAAACGTGGGTCCTTTGATCGAATACCTTCAACTCGCGCCCCATTGGGACGTTGGAAAAAGCAAAGAAATTAATATGCAAAGCAGGGAATACCATCCGAGGCTCCAAAATATCCCCAGGAGTTCTCACGCTATAAGGTATGCAAAGCAGGGAATACCATCCGAGGCTCCAAAATATCCCCAGGAGTTCTCACGCTATAAGGTATCATTACGTGCCTGAATAATATACGTTGCTCATGGCAGGCAACTGTAGAAGGCAGTGATGGCGTTTCAATCGCCTATTTCCCTATGCCAGCAGGCTGACAACTCTATACGCCCTGTTCCTTCATTTTGTCGAGGGGGTTTTGACTTTTCCCTCCTATTCGAAGAGGTGATTCTAGGAATTTTACCTTTGGCAATCATAGCACTGATCTTACCATGGCGGGTATGGCATCTGCTCCAAAAGCCTCGCAAAGTAGTGCCATCGACGCTAGAATATGCCAAAAGTGTGAGTACAACCTCATATTTTCTTTTCGATATCTTCAAGTACTAGTTACTAACCGGGTACTTCACTCGAGCAGTCTTTGTGGATTTGCTTGGGATTCTTGCAGCTGGGCTTGACGGTGCTATGGGCGCGCTCCTCGTCCTCGACCTTTCGAACTGACGCGTCCGTCGCGGTCAACGCGGTCTTCATCCCCGCTTCCTTCCTTCTCGCTCTCCTCTCCTACGCCGAACACAACTTTTCAACTCCGCCATCCTTCGTCCTTACCGGTTACCTTTTCGTCACTGTCCTTTTCGATATAGCAAAGACGAGAACGCTGTGGCTTCGAGAAGCCGGAGGAACTAGCGAAACAATTGCCGCGCTGACTTCCGTCACCGTTGTGCTTAAACTTGTCCTAATTTTGCTCGAGTCCACAGAGAAAAGGTCGATCCTCCTCGATGAATACAGGGCTTATCCACCAGAGGCCACCGGGGGATTATTCAACAGGACATTCTTCTGGTGGCTGAATCCGTTGTTTCGGCAAGGGCTCTCGCAGTCTCTCGTTGTGGACGATCTGTTCGTCCTCGACAAGCAGCTATCTTCAAGGCGCCTGCACTCGGTACTGGAAACTGCTTGGAACAAAGGTAACATTCCGTGAATCGCTCGAGTTTTGTTTTTAACAAACGTCAGTTGCTCAGAGAAGCCCAAACACCCTGCTTGTCTTAACACTGAAAACCTTCAAATGGCCGATTTGCGCAGCAATACCTCCCCGAGCCCTCCTCGTCGCTCTGAATTTCTGTCAACCTCTTTTACTGCATAGATCACTATCCTTCTCAACGGAGCCAGTCAGCAGTGCAACGAATAACATTGGTTATGGATTGATTGGGGCATATATCCTCGTCTACGTGGGATTAGGCGTGAGTCCGTTGCCGCTAAGATCTCCATCAGTCATACTAACACCAGGCTCCTAGGTCACAATGGGACAGCAACAACATCAGACTTACCGCGCAATAACAATGGTCAGAGGGGCTATCGTATCAATGATATACGAGAAAGCATGTACATTGAGTCTCAATGATGCCGATCCAGCTGAGTCGGTTACTCTCATGAGCGCAGACATTGAACGAATTGTTCAGGGCTGGCAAACCTTGCACGAAATGTGGGCGAACGTTGCTGAAATTGCTTTGGCCATTTTTCTCCTGGAGAGGGAGCTAGGTATAGCATGCTTGGTTCCAGTGGGCGTGTCGCTCGGTGAGTTGTGGATCCTCTCTCTTTACCTCTTTCGCATTTTCAAGAACCTGCTAATTTGATGTCGTATTATAGTGGCTTTGCTAGGGTGTATGGGCGCCATGGCCTTGGTAGTAGCAAGGCAAGCTTTATGGCTTGAAGCTATCGAGAGGCGCATTTCCGCCACCTCTTCAATGCTAGGGTCCATGAAGGGAATCAAGATGCTTGGGCTTCAGCCTTTTTTCATGAAGTTCGTTCATGGTCTGCGAACAGACGAATTGGGAATATCAAGGAGATTCAGGAAGCTTTTGGTTTGGAATATGGCTTTTGGTTAGTTATTACTCCACATAACGCTTCGCTGGCACTAACCTATCAACTCAGCTTGGTTGACTCGGATGTTTGCACCTATATTCGCATTTGGAGCTTTTGTGGGGATTGCACATAATCAAGATGACGATTCGGCCCTGGACACAACAACAGTGTTTACTGCTTTATCGCTTTTCGGTCTCTTAGCAGACCCACTTTTGTCGCTCGTTATGGCTTTGATGGCATTTGCTGGTTCGGTTGGCTCTTTTGCGAGAATACAGGTCTTTCTGGAGAAGGAAAGCCACATCGACTCCAGAGACAAGGTCCTTGCACGCCCTTATAACCCTTTTGGGCCATCCAAGAAGCTTGTTTCTGTTACAGACTCGGAGTTCGCATTCAGCGAATCAAGCTCCTTTTCGCAATTCTCCAAAGGCTCAACTTCGTCGCTTCCTTACCATATGATTGCCGTTCACAATGGATCCTTCGGGTGGAGCACGGACAAAGATCCATCCGTGCAAAATGTGACTATGACCATTTCATCAGGAATGTTTGCGATGCTAGTTGGGCCATCCGGCTGCGGAAAATCGACCCTTCTGAAAGCTATTCTCGGAGAAGTTACAGTTCAGAGCGGTAGCGTTCAGCTAGCAACGGAGAGTGTGGCCTTTTGTGACCAGTCACCTTGGCACATGAATGCGTCCATACGAGAATGTATTGTTGCCATGTCTACGTTCGACAGGGAATGGTATCACTCCGTTACCAACGCCTGTGCTTTGACCACGGACTTTGAGCAACTGCCCCGTGGGGATGATACTGTCATTGGGAGCAAGGGTATCTCCCTCAGCGGGGGCCAAAGTCAGCGTATCGTACGTACCAAATACCCTTCCTTTTCTGTGACCGCGGCTCACTCTTTTACGTCTGTAGGCAATTGCAAGAGCAGTGTATGCCAGAAAGGACCTCGTCATCTTTGATGATGTTTTCAGTAGTCTGGATGCAGAGACCGAGAATCATATTTTCCATCACTTGTTCGGAGACTATGGCCTCTTGCGTTTGATTAATGCGACAGTTTTGTTTGCATCGTCTTCAGGCAAGTCACCCGCTCCAAGCGATAATTGCTTTCTTGCTAACACTAATTTGAACAGTCAAGCGGGTGCCTTTTGCTGACCATGTCATCGTCCTCGACAAGCATGGATACATCGCCGAACAGGGCAGCTTCGCCGCTCTCGATTCAGCAGGGGGCTATATCTCTAGTTTCGCACTGGACCGTCCCGAAACGGATACCAAGATTGGTATAAAGGAAAACTCAGAGGCGTCCGACGCTGAAAGATACTCAGTTGACAAACACTCAGATACAGAACCCGAGAACTACAGGGGCGAGGGCGACATAGCCGTCTACTTGTATTACATTCGATCTATTGGGTGGCTGCCGACAATATTCTTTGCCGTGGCTATCGCAGGCTTTGTATTCTGCCTATCCTTTCCGAGTGAGTCGCCTTGTCCTTCCTCGAAGGTATAGTTCTAACTTCTGTAAGGCATCTGGGTTAAGTGGTGGGCGAGCTCCAACGAAGCCAACCCAGGCGAACACACAGAGTACTACCTGGGAATATACGCAATGCTGTGTGTTGTGGGAATGCTATGTCTACTTGCTGGTACCTGGTTTGTGGCCCTAACTCACCCTCTTCGTGCTTCGTTGGCTCGAGCTAATGCAAATACAGGCAAATGATCATCAGGATGGTACCAAAGTCGGGTGAAGTTTTTCACAGGCAGCTATTGAGCACGATCTTAAGGTGAGTGTCTCTCAACCTCTATTATGATATGTACTGATCAAGGTAGTGCTCCGATGCTGTTCTTCTCTGCTGCAGATAGTGGCACCATCCTCAACAGATTCAGCCAGGATCTGCAGCTTATCGACATGGAACTTCCAATCGCAGCGATTAACACATATGCCAGTAAGCCTTCTGTTCTGTGCGATTCCGGCTCTTCATTCTTACGTACTCGTACAATAGCATTTGTTCTCTGCCTCTGCCAGATGGTCTTCATGGGTGTCGCCTCAAAATACGCGGCGATCTCCTTCCCTTTTGTTCTTTTGATTGTCTACGCCATCCAGAAGATATACCTTCGGACCTCGAGGCAACTACGATTCTTAGATCTCGAAGCAAAAGCTCCACTGTACTCCCATTTCACTGACTCTCTAAGTGGCCTGGTCAGTTTACGCGCATTTGGGTGGCAGCAATCACTACAGGAGAAACACTACCAGCTTCTTGATCGCTCCCAAAGGCCGTTCTACCTCCTGTATGCTGTTCAGCGCTGGCTCACGCTTACCCTTGACTTGGTGGTGGCCGGTATCGCTGTTTTGCTTATCATTCTGGTCGTTGTGCTTCGAGGAGAGATTAGTGCAGGCTACGTCGGAGTTGCACTGCTGAATGTCATCATGTTCAGTCAAAGCATCAAGCTCCTTGTGACTTTCTGGACTAACCTCGAAACTCACATTGGGTCGATACAGCGTGTCAAGTCATTCACTGAGACTGTACAATCTGAGGATCTACCTACGGAGAGCGATTCGGTTCCCCCAGGCTGGCCGGCCCAGGGCCATATCGAGTTCAAATCTTTGTGCGCGGAGTATAGGTACGCCCTAAAACAACTGAAGTTCCCAATATGTGGTGAGATACTTATCTACATTCATACACAGAGATTCGGAGCCCATTCTTAAAGATTTATGCCTCTCAATCAATGCAGGCGAAAAGATCGCTATCTGCGGCAGAACAGGAAGGTAGGTGCTCATCTCCGTATATTCTACCTCTATCCAATCTTTGTATTAACTGACCAAATCCGACAGCGGCAAAACCTCCCTTGCCATGAGCCTTTTTCGAATGATAGACCTGAGCAGCGGCACCATCACCATTGACGGGCTCGACCTCACCAGACTTCCCCGTCAAGAGATCCGCGCCCGCCTCAACGGCGTCTCCCAAAGCCCTCTCTTGATTAAAGGAAGTGTCCGACTCAATGCCAACCCCACGGCCACCAGCACCCTGGGCTCAAGCACAGCATCAGATAAGGCAACCCTAAGCGCCCTGCGAGCTGTGAATTTACATACGAAAGTCCTCGACAACGGCGGCCTGGACGCTGACATTGATGATCTGCATCTCTCCCACGGCCAAAAGCAACTCTTCTGCTTAGCTAGGGCCATTCTTCGGCCTGGGAATATTCTTGTTCTGGATGAGGCTACGAGCAAGTAAGTCCAATCGCCTTATCACTCGGTCCCTTCAATTTAAGAGATCTAACCACTTGCTTCGTCCAGTGTCGACGCCAAAACGGACGAAATCATGCAGCGCGTCATTCGCGAGAAGTTCTCCTCCCATACTGTTCTTACAGTCGCGCACAAGCTCGAGTCCATCCTCGACTACGACAAAGTGATTGTGCTCGAAGAAGGCCGGATCGTTGAGACCGGCGTGCCGTACGACCTTTTGGTTGAGGATGGGTCACAGTTCAGAAAACTGTATTATGCCGGGCTTCGATTGGATGAGAATGGGGATGAGACTGAACATGAGGTGGTACAATAGATTTTGCTTGCCTTCTTTTTGTTTCCAAATTTTCTTTTCCCTTGTGGATTATGCAGGCATCTGCGAACTACGACTTCGCTCGCTTTCTTTCTTTTTCCTGAGTGGAGTATACTCTACATCGTTCCACTCATTACCTTCCTGTTAATATCTAATCCTTCCGTCTTGTCAATCTCGCTGGATTAATAAAATCTGTCCCTGACCTGTACACATCGTCGCCGTATATAGTAGCCCACCGCAGCAAATCTTACAGCGGGGGCCCAGTTTCTCTCCGGAGCCTTGCTTACTGGACCCTACTTTAGCAAACGCCAACAGAAGAGTAAGCCGCCACAAGGAGCAACATTTGCCGAGACCCTGAAGCTCGGGAATCAGCTCGATTGCCTACCTGCAGGTTCCAGCTCATCCTAGCGCATCGAAGTCTATCCGCGCCGCTCGGGCTGGGGACTGGGATTCCGGCTGACATGGATGTTTCCAAGGTTACCAGCTGATGAGCGCCATTCGCTCCCTCGGCCTTTGAATTTCCGAGCTGGCTGGAGACAAGATTGATCCCGACGTCGGTGGCGGAAGGATCACTGCCACGTCAGGGAAAGATGGAAGGGAATTAAAGTTACTGACATCTAGCCTGCAGTTACAATGTGACCATGGATCGCTTACATCGCATTGCCCTGCCCTTCCCCCCCCCCCCCCCCCCCCCCGCGTCCACACGTAGCAGTTCCTAATGAGGTCGTCGACATATCGTACTGGTACTAGTAAAGATGAGGCAGGAGGTGGTATTCTGGGTACTATCTAGTGAGATTTACCTACAGTAGTAATGATAATGGTAACCTCAAAGGACTCGCGGTTGCGGCAAAGGAACCTAGCTACCTATTTCACGTGCAGCTACCTATAGGTATATTCCTTCCTCACTAAGATTTTTGAATCCGAAGTCAGTGCTGATATTCTGGCATCTGCTCCACTGGTGGTTTATCTTACTTACTGGAGTGTCATAGTTGACGTGGCCCATTGTCCCAGGCTCTACTATATCTGGAGAGCAATGTAACTCGCGGATATAGGAGGAGTGATTATCTGCTTATCGTCTGTCTCTTTTCTATATCATCGTCCAATGAAACGGAGCAATTTATTCAGATGGAAAGATTCATCATTACTAGGGGGGAAATTGAGCACATATCATAGCTAAAATACTTGGTTGATCGTGGTTATCGCCACCACTGTGGATTAAATAGATGTCACAGGTAGGAGACTACGTACTTACTGCAAGACATATTGTGTTTCTGGAGCGTATCGAGCGTCGAGGTCAGATACCTCTGTAGCTGCCTCCACTGTCCCCCAGGGAGAACAACAGGCGCAACGCCGAAGGTCAGAGCGCCCGAGTCCGAGTCGGGGGTTAGATACCAAACCGCCACGCTGCCAGCATTAAGCAGCGGCAGTGTATCGACGAGGAAAGTCCTAAGCGCCTTCCAAAACGGCTCCCGCTCAACACTCGAGACTCTCATCGACCCCATAAAGTCCAACATACCAGACGCAGTCTCAATCTTCGGATAGAGCCTAACAACCATACTAAGCACGACACCAAAATGTCCCACCACCCCCACCACCAAGAGCCCAGAACAAATCAGCATTGTGTTCCAAATCTGGCGAGACAGTCAGGATTCGACTATCCGCAGTGACAACCTCCAACTCAAGAACCTGATCAGCGGCCAGCCCGAATCGCGACGCCCTGCGTATACCCACCTGCCAGTCCACGGTGGGACAGTTCTCCGTGACAAGCGTGTATCAGAGCTTGTGCGACGCATAAAGAGCCTCAAATCCTTGAACGGCCACACCGACGCGCAGTGCCGGTTCCGAATAGACCGACGAATTACTGTAGCTCTTCACGTACTCAACTGGTTTAAATGATGCGTCCAGAGCGCAACAGATCCTGGCGCTGGCGTACGTCCACATACAGGACCGGTCAGTACAAGAGCCATAGAGCGAGCATTCTTCTTCCACTGTTGAAGTGACATCTTTCCCTCCTCGAGCACTTACCAGACAGCATGACATGGGAAGAGACCTTCGGAGCCACGGCGCTTGGAGTCCTAGCCCATCTCATATGTATTCGAGGTGAATGGCATCTCCGTGCCCACAGCGTGATGATTGTCCATGCGGCTGTTGTAGCCATTATTGCAGGTACATGTACATTGGCTAGAACATTCCAATGGACCGCCTGCTACCTCTCTGGCCTGTTCAGCAGCATCACCATCTACCGCGTGTTCTTCCCCAGAGCTCGATACTTCCCGGTTCCGCGCCTCGCTGCCATCGGCAAACTATGGAGCGTCTGGTAGTGTCGAGACTGTCGGAACCATTTGTTCCTTGAGACTCTACATCAGCGGTATGGGAGCTCTGTACGATCTAGTCAATGTAGCCTTACCTGCCTCTATCCACGCGCCCGAAAACTACAGATAGCGCAAAATCATGAGCAGCGTAGCTAATGAAGTCAACTCTGTGTATTTCTTCCTTCAGGCCCCCGAGGAGATTACTGTCTTTCACCCTGCTGCATGGGAGGCACTCAACGGCGCCGACAACGACAACACTAAACCGGACGTTTATGACCATAACGAGGTCGTATTCTAGCGAGACCAAGAACTATAGAGAGTCGGCTTCCAGTTTGCAATTGTTATCCTACACGACTCAAAAACTCAGCAGTCCCAGAACTGAAAGAACCTGCTCTATTGCACTAACCAAAGGAATATAATAAGCCCTATAATTAAAGTTAGATTCATGAATAAATATTACTATATTTATTCTACCGTAGAAAGGCCATCTCTAACACGCCCACATGGATTCTTTATGAATAGGACGCCTGGCGCTCCAGGTCCCCGACTAGAATAAAGAGACGTCTTTATTCCCAGGTGAATAAATAAAGGACACAAGGGTCTATGTTGCCATGTATTGGTTTCCCCACAGGCTCTGCTCGAGACAAAATGAGCCCTTTGTAGTGTCTGAGAGATGGCATGCACAAAGAGCTGCTTTTTTCCTTGTATATGTATTGACGACAAAGACAAGAACGGCCACTTAGTGTTCGACCGAGGTCGACCAATCACAAACATTCCAGGTGGTCATTCTAGTTAGAGAGAGAAGAAACTGGAAGAACCAACAGGGCCATGCCGTACCTGCTTGGAGAGTCGCGGGTGTACACTGGGACATGGAATGCCCAAAAAAATACATGCTGGAGGCGTACGACTTCCGGACGCAGCAGAGGCAGTACCAGTCTAATGTGCTATATCCTGATTGACTTTTGGCTAATTTAACATAAGAGACACGGGTAGGAGCTCCGTATGGTGGTATATTTTCCAAAGTCATTCGGACCGTGACTGGCACTGAGCTGATAGTCCAACTTTCCCACGAGAGTGCCAAGATACACAATGGTACTGGTGCACTTGGAGTAAATATTATAGCAGGGGATACTAGAACATTAGTTTGAATTATAGAACAGCCCTGCCTTAAATTGGGAGATATCTTGACTCACCCACCGACGAATCAGCTGGCGCTTTTTACCTGGTTAACCTCTTACCCTGGGACAGAGCGTATACTACGCACTCACAAGCAGTTCATTCACCAGCGCTATGCTCAAGTCCCAGGCGCTGCCGGCTTTACCCTCTTATGCACTGATGTTCTGATGGCCCCATTGCCTCCCACTCTGTCTCCGGATAGGGGACGCTGGAGGCTTCTTGGTATTGATCCATTCTGTATGACGGCCATAATAGGGTGCTAAGAGCGCTACTACGTGAGTGACGACGATGAACGGAAACAACGCTTTCACAAGAAGCGTGGAGGTCCTCTCATCCCAACGAACGATCGGCTATTACGCCAGACAGCGGAGGCAGTGGTGCGCTTCAAATCAGGAGAGCCAAATGACGTCTATGATCCGAAATTTTGCCCTTGTTATGTACTCGGCAAACTAGCGGACTTTACGCTCCCTCCAATGCAGGCAATGCGCGGAGGGTGAAGACAGTTTATACGCTGGAAGGGTATTCTAATCCCGACAAGAATTATCTCGCTGAAGATGGAAGGCTGATATATTACTCATTCTGGGGCATCGAGACGGGAATCTGGAACGTTTTCCGCTTTGGTTAGGGAAGCCGTGGCTTATGGTTATAGCTCTTCTTGTTGTATCAGACTTCGCTTTCATGGTACTTAAAAAGGCCAGTTGATGCAGAAAGGCCAAATGGAGAATTAAGATTGGTCTGCCGGCAGGTCCTTCTCTCGGAAGTGTAACTAGCTGTCGTCTGCCGGGACAAGGAAACGGCCAACTACGTATCTACCTCATGCATGGACCAGCTGACAGCCTGACAGAGCAGTGCCGCTACAAACTGAATACAGTAGATAGATACCGTGTTTGAGACAATTCAACCTCGATTCCCTGAAATTACTTAGACCGACTATCCATACCCCCGTGGAATATAATCCAGTGAATATTTCTGCAGCAAGCATTTTCTCTTAGAATAAGGCTGGGTTGCATTGACGTACTGTATGCATTTCTAGTGCGGAAAATGCGAGTAATTTATTTCCTTCCTGTCCGCTGAGTAGGTAGTCGTCCCCACAGAATATCTCTCCCAAGCCATCTCATCTTCTCATCTCCCTCGCGGAACCCTCGTGCATGGTCTGAGAGATCAAAGCAACTGATATCGACCTTCACCAAGCAGCCTCGCAAGCCATGAGATTGTAAAGACCCTAACCACCAATGCGATTTCGGCCGTCTTACGACAAGTCTTCCCCGTCTCCTATTTCTTCATTCTCACGGAGTAGGTCTTCGATGTATAGACCAGCTCCAGAAAGATAAAGAATAGTTACGATTGCACGATGGATGGCCAGAAGATCTGAAGAGACTGACTCTATCTCATCTGGGGTAAACAGTACCCGGTCTACAGGCTTGATCCAATTAATGCCCAGGCCATGAATATGATATCCCGCGGGTTCCTTGTTTGCATCAAATACCATCTCGAACTGCCTAAAAAGGCAATTATTATCTCTAGTGAGTGAGATCGCAGTGCCCTGGGGGTCGATGTCGTTATCGCTGATAGAATTGACGGCGTCGTGGTTAAATATGGAGAGTATGCGGTAGGTCAACGGTGTATCTGTCTGAAAGCGGTATCAACGACCGGCCAGCCGCTAGACTCAATGTGGTAACGTACCTGTTTACGGGCTTCCAACCCAAGGCTTTGATAAAGGAGAGTAAGTTCCTCACTGTTCAGAAGGGTTATTAGAACATACATGGTATAAAGAAGTTATCCAGCAGAGTTATCGCGAACATGTGTACTGCTTCCTTGAGCTCGGCCATGGTCTGTTCACACTACTCAAAGTGTGCCAAACAGTCGAAGAACTCTGATAAAGATCTATCGTTGTAATCTAGATCGGCCAAAATCGACCGGAAGAACAAGGCGAGGAAGGCGTTTTGGAAGACACATGTCTCAGTGTTTTGCGGATAAGGACAAGCGGTTTATAAAGCTTTGCCTCAGGAGAAGAACTGGAAAACTCGAGAGCATCTATGATGCGAGAAAAGATGTCCAGTGGCCAAATTGGACTTTTCTGTATTTCCATCCAATTCCTCCAGATCTTGGTCAGAAAAAGGCTCTCACAACTCATAGTACATGGTAACCGCCATCTTGATGAATCATGAAAGCAAGGTATTTGTAAATTGGAAGATGGGAATGGCGTGAGAAAAGTAGAGTAGCGACTATGAACAGAAAGGAATGATGGAAACTCCACAGCAAAGGTAACACTGAAGCGAAGAGTAGGCAGCAAGGGGAAGCAAGTAGAGTGCCTCCTTCCTTCACTCCTCAGTCATGTTGTGTTAATCAATATTTGATTCTGTCTTCAAGCGCTGTTCGTAGAGCACTCGCTCTTTCGGCTGAGAGGAAAGGTTCGGCTAGAGCAGGACTGTCTCTGTCCACGCTCTCGGTGTCCGTGGTCGACATTGGAAAGTGCATTTGGGTAGGACCTTCCCATTAGGGCTATTACCTCGTACATACAATCTACTACTGGTTTTGGCGACTTTCAGGCTAATACAATCAAAGTAGAATTCGCATAAAGCTACCCAAGTCCGAATATGAGATCTTACCTGCCTGCCTGGACAGCCTGAATTAAATTCTCAATCCACCATACACCACGCACAATAGACAATAAAATGGAAACCTTGGATAGATAAATAAGATATAGGATGTGTTCACCACCTTTGACTTTGCCTTGCCTCACCGCAAATACTTCCTGAAACCATGGCGCTGAATACCAAGCCCAAATTCAACCTCAACTTCGACTTTTCAATCAAGCAAGCAACATTGTCTCATCATTATCCACCGCCCTCTCATCAAGCTCAAACCCAGCCGCAGCATCAAGACCAAACTCCCAGTCTCCGCGCTCGATGCGACTAACCCTATCTAGCTCAGACTGGTATTCGCGGCGGAGATGATCGAGCGTGACGATGACTCTCTTTCGCGGACCCTGAGCGGGCGCAGAAGGCGGTGGGAAGGAAACGGGTGACTTGTTGGATTTTGTGGATAGTAGCTTCAGGCTGGAGATTGAGCCGTGGTGAGAAGTACTCGATGTATCTGCGTCGTCTATGAAGACGTCGTCTTCGGTCTTGGCAAGCTCAGTGTTTGGCTTCAGGCCGAGGCTACCGATACGAGGTTCGTCTTTGTCGACAAGGATGTAAGCTTCGCTCTTGTCGACGCAGGCGAGGAGGTTGATAAGAGACAGAAGCTCGTGTCTGATTTCATTGCTTTCTGGGTCGTCCTCGTCTAGGACATGGAGTGCGTCGCCAGCCTTGACTTTGGAGAGGAGGAGGTGGTGTGTGGATGTGTCTCTGGCGTGGCGCAGGCGTTCGACGTTGTGGTAGGCGACTTCGGCGGCTCCGCGGTAGTCTCCGCGTTTGATGCGGTAGGCTTGCAGGATTCTTTGGTAGTCTACTGTGCCTTCGGCCCATTTGTCTTTGGCGTCTAGGAGGGAAGTGGAGGAGGGCTGCTTTTGAGAGAGAGAGACCAGGATCTCGTCGACGTGTGAGGCGATATTGGGGATGAGTGATGTGGGGAAGTGAAGGATCTGGTCGAGTCCAGCGGTGCCCGGTCCTGAAGCAGCCAGGATGCTGGTGATGAGAGAGCCCAGAGCGGTTCTTTGTAGTGCAGGATCCTGGTGTCGAGAAAGAGCAGAATATGCCTGATCAAACTGGCAGATTTGCAGAGAAGCATAGAAAAGCCGTGATAGAAGGTCATTCTTCAACCGAGCGACCTCCGGGTCCTGCTCATTGCCATGTTCGCTGGCGAGAGCCTGCAATGCCAGACTGGCAAACTCTGAGACATGAGAAAATGCACGGACCTGCTCAAAGATCGAGAGCACATGTTGGAAGTATTTCGGAAGCCCATTATGGAAACAATCCACAGACACAATATCGAGGAGCGTCGACGACATCTCGTGCAGGTTACCGAGAGGCTTTCCACAAGCTATGCGAAATTAGTATCAAAACATCAACAGAAGGCTGGCTACACTTACAGAGGAGGTAAGCAGCCTTTCTGAAGTACAAGGCCGCCGTGTCAAGCTCAGACATGGCCACATACAGACGACCCTTGACATAAGTTGCCCAGGATGTGCTTGCTTGGAAGCGGAGGAAATCCCAAGCGAGATCGAGGTTGCCCTTGGCTATCAAGTCGCACTGTATATAGACCAAGGCATTCGGGTAGGCGACTTCCCCTGGGCGGCTTACCCACGACAGCACGTCTTGAATTCCAAGCGTCAGCGTATAACTCTGAGGAAGGTTGATGGCCTGGCGAGGCTTGATATCCGTCGCAAATAGGTCCTCCAGAACTGTAACAGTCCTCCCGGCTTTTTCATTTGATGGTGATTTCGTCAAGGAAAAGGAAGGAATCGGGGACTCCTCTGGTGTCTTTTCCGATCTGTCGGACGCCTTGCGCGTATTTGAGCTCAACCACGACATCATCTCATACTCCCGAAGTAGAGTGATAAGCTCAACAAACAGTTCGGCTGCATCGAAAGTAGAGCGCTCTTCTTGCTCCACCTCGCCATCGACAAAGACGACAAGCACCAGCAAATCAATCAGTATCTGGCGAGTAAACAATATCGTCTCCTGGACACCGTTCACAGTGATCTTCACTCCAAAATGTGTAGGAAGGAGGTCGGAGTCCTTCCCTGGGAATCCAAGCGGGATTGTCTCAAGTATCTTGTAGAATATTTCGCTGGACAGCATATAGATGTTCAGTTCCTTGTTCATCTCGGCAACCAAGGTGTCGTAGTCTTGGTTTGAGATTTGTTCCGAGAAATCGCACCTGTCACGGAAAGCATCCATCCTGTCTTGGACAGAAGACGAGGGCTCTGTGAAGATCTCCGCCTCGATGGCACCCTGGCAGGCTGCCTCGAGATCAGCTGAGAATCGCTTCCTAAATTCAGATGCGACTGTCATCAGATGCGACGCTTCCTCGAACAAGTCACCGAGCTCCGACTCCAGATTGCGGTGCCTCCATCGGTCCGCAGTCTTGGGTCCCTCGTTTCGGAGCACAGGCCCTGAGTTGTGCAAGAGCAGTTCTGTCGCGCTACATTCCCGGACTACCGCACAGCTGTCTGAGAGAAAAACCCAAGGGGTTTCGTAATATATGTCATAAGCAAGCGTAACGGGCTCGAATCTCCTCTTGTTGAGGTCATCCGCAATCTGCCAGAATTGTCGCCATTTGGCGTCTGTATCGGTGCGGTATCGTGAGAAATCCATCTCATCATCATCGAACTTCCGCAGGGACACCGTAGCTGCAATAGTGGTGCATAACCGTTCTGAGAAAGGGACGCTCTTCTTCAAGGAGCTTGAGGAGGACAGAGGCTTAAGAGCTTCCTGGTAGACCGCTAGAGCAGTTTCGAGTACCTCTGCTGGATACTTATTTGGTTGAAGAAGGAACTTTAGCCACTTCTCCGTCGGGTCGACGACATCAGCGAGTGCGGCGCGCGGTGGAGGCTCTTGTCTGCGAGTATCTGATGTGGCAGAGGTCCAGTTGCTCTCCCAATCCGAAACCAATGATTCAAAGTTGAAATGAAGAGTGTATAGCTGATAGAGACCGCTGTTCCTCCACAAAACCCACAGCTCCATGCGCTTCCCTTCTTCCGCCGGCTTGACCTGGAAATCGGCAATACTCCAGAACATATTCCCACCCGAATCGGGATCCAAGGGCGTCAGTTTGGAACCGGGAAAGAGGTCTTCGATCACCAACGGTGTGGTGAGTCCGCCTTTGACAGCCCAGAACTTGAAGCACCCATCTTCAAACGGCGAATATGTTACGACGTAGTATCGGTACCCACCGTCCAACGCTCTCTCGACATTGAATACGCGGATAAACGACGATTCGGATGGGTTCAATGAATATGACAATGTATCCTGTTGCTGTACCTCACGACTGAGTAAATCCTTCGTCGCCACCAGCTTGTTCGTAGCAAGGTTCCAAATCTTCAGCGTGTGGTTCAAGCAAACGGCGAAAACGTATGTTTGGTCGGATGTTGTGGCAACCGCATTGGCGACATTCGCATCGAGGCTACGGCCGTCATACTTGATGGAAGTCTGAGTATTCCATCTAACCAACCCGCGTAGCGAAGCACCCCAAGTTCTTTCGTCAAGCGTAAGAGGAGACCAGTTCGAGCCTTGGAACCGCAGCATGTTAGCTTCTCGACGCGCAAAGTGAGTTTCAATAAGCGGGACATACCATCATCAGCGGCTCTCCGGGTCAAGCGCAGGAGCGCGCCATTGTCAAGGGAGACGAACAACTCCAACGGGCTACTCGCGTGCAATCGATGGGGATGTGAAAAGGCCGATGGCGCCGGAACATAGCTTCTGCACCAATCCGAAACGTTCTCATCGATCGACTCCGTCCTCCTAAAGAACTCTGGGCGCAGAGCCAAAGTGTGCAGCTCCTTCGAAGCCGTAATCACAAACACATTCAGCACTTCATGTTCCTCCGAATCTGCCAGCGCTACGCCGGACGGCAGAATCCCCTCCTGGAAAGTCAATCGCAGCGTAACATTATATTCGTGCTTCTCGATGCCGCCCTTGGTCAGGTCCACGCATTGGATCTCTAGGACCTTGCTTTCGTTGACGACCCTCCAGAGAAAGGTGCGCGGGTAGACGTTGCGTTTACGGAAGTAGACAGAGCCTTGTGTCGCGATATAACGTTTTGCGAACTCGTCCTCGTCTTTCGCGGCTGGTTCGTCGAGGCCCGTTAGTGAAGAGATCGCGAAGCGGGCACGGCTTTGCGAGCTTGTTTGTGTTGGTATCGGGATGTTGACGACGGTGTTTTGCGAGTACGGCCGGAGGTCGACCTGGGTATCTTTGTAAATTTTCGCCATGTCGAATGGCAACGAACCTCCTTCCACGATACTGTTCAAATTCAATTCAGGTCTCCATCGCCGGGGTGGAGATTGAGAGAT
Source organism: Aspergillus undulatus (assembly GCF_047715775.1). NCBI lineage: Eukaryota > Fungi > Ascomycota > Eurotiomycetes > Eurotiales > Aspergillaceae > Aspergillus > Aspergillus undulatus. The sequence goes on from NW_027396673.1 coordinate 17,183, forward strand.
TGACAGCCCGACAAAGTTGAATGGCAGAAAGCTGGAAGCTCTCCGCGTCTTCAAAAAACCTGGTCTTGGCGCATCACCGCCTACGCATCACCCCAGCTAGAGTCAGAACTACTCCGGCCTAAACATTGAAGACATCTCGATGATTCTGTCTATATTCTAAGTACTGGCAATAACATAACATGCTACCACCATATCACTACATTAATTAATGCCAATATGCTGAACAAACTGTGCTGAACAAACTGTGTCAAATATAAGAAACCAGCAGGTATTTATCAATGCATCAATAATCAATGAATCAATGAATCGTCGCATCATAATCAATGCCAGAAGCAGCATCGTCCCGAGCCTCAGTCATTTTCCAGATCCTTGGGGCTCGGGTCCCCAATGCCGTCCTCATTAATGGCGAATAGACAATCACTCTCCGGGAGACACGGGCTGTCGTATATTTTGCAGACTCTCGTCTCGCCTCTTCCCTTCTTTAAGCTCAATCTCGTAGTACTAGCATGCGCAATGATGTTACCGCCAATAGGTTTCTTCGGATCCGGATTGAACATCGCACTCGGCCCACCGTCAACCTGAGCGACGACTTGATTCGTGATGACAACCGCGATACCAAACTCGTCGGCCAGACGCTGCAGGGTACGCATGAACTTGGCCAGATGGGTTTGCCGAGTCGACAGCTCACCACGACCGTTGAAGTCAGTCCGGTACAGAGAGGTGGCCGAGTCGACGACCAAAAGTGAGAATCGCGTTTCGCACATCATCTGAGAAGCCTGATTGAGCAGCTGCAGCTGGTGATCGGAGTTGTAGGCTCGAGCATAGGCCACATTATCTAGGACCTCTTCGCCAACTAGGCCGAACCGCTGCGCAACGGCCAGTAGACGCACGGGCCGGAACGTTCCCTCCGTGTCGATATACAGACATTTTCCCTCCCCACCGCCCATGTCAAAAGGCAGCTGGCATGTAACGGCCAGGGTATGGCAAATCTGACTCTTCCCTGTTCTGAACTCGCCGAATATCTCCGTGATTGATCCCGTCTCGATTCCACCGCCCAGAAGTGTATCCAATTGCTTTGAGCCCGTCGTTATCGAGATGAGTTCGCTCCGCCGAGCATGCATTTCTGTTGCCGTCGTAAACCCCATCGGGACCAGTTTCGCCGCTATCGACCGGAATTGTCAGAGGGCCTTCTTGAAGCAAGTATTTGCATGGAGAAACTCACCCTCAACCAGGATCTTAGTAGCTTTCTGTTCCGAGATACCCTTGATTTGTTCGAGCAAACGTTTTGGTCTGTAGATGTCAGTTTAATTGTCTTTGCGAGGTAAAGAGTCCTTGGGATGCCGGAAACATACGTATATGCGATTGATTCTACGGTGTGGTAGCCGGCATCGACAAACAGCTTGATATCTCGAGACGTCAATCCTGCCATTCCCTGGAGTTTCATGGTTAGTACGCGCGTTACCAGTGACAATGACGGCCACCATCTTACCTCCAAAGACGATAGCGGGGTGGGCGCTCCTGGGCCTGGGAGTCCGCTGTCATCGTATTCATTCAGGCTCTCCATGTCGGCTGTCATTTTCGATCACGATCTGTATCATGCAGATGCGAAAGAGCGAAAAGGAGCGAGAAAATGCAGAGGCTTTGAGCGGTGTTGCCACTCGACTCAGTCAACAGAACGTGTCTAAACTCGCCCGTCAAAATCTCGCAGTGAGTCAGTAATTTTCGCGGGAGAGGGCCTCTTCTGTCAGGAATTTGAATTGAAATCTCAATATTTCGACTTAATGACTGATGGAGACGAGGACTTGATTGTTGCTATGACAATCCTTTTTAATCTTCTCTTGAGCGCGCGGAGTAACAATGGGGAACGCGTTGGGCCATCACGAGATCACGTGCCTCCAGGCAATACTAGTCTGCTGCCTTGTTAAACAGAAACCAAATCTCGACCAGATCTCGATTTCACCTCGATTCAGATCTGCCAATGAGCGAAAGATACAATAGCACATTCAAACATCAGCTCTTAAGTACAGGGTTCTAGCCAGGATGTTATTGTTACAATCCATATCAGAGGATAATGATATCCCGTTTATACATGCACTTGGACAAGTTGATTTGATTAGACTTCCCCTCTCACTTTGTGGCAAGCGGCTCATTGATGTTCTCCAACGATGGTTTCCCGCTACTCTCCGCTGGATCTTGGTATATCGGGGTCAGCTGGAACATCTCAGCAGGACGTGGTGGTCCTGGCGGAAGGGTCTCGTCAAAGAGCTTGCTGAATCTGCGCCTGAAATCCTCAGACGAGCCTCGACGACGTCCTAATGTAGTATGAGCAAAGCCCGCCATGCCATCCAACATAAAATAGTGTCTAGCTATCTCAGATTGATGCTCACCTTCACGCACTGACATCCTCTTATAGCCGACAATGGGCTTCATCCATGAGCTCCGAGAAGCGAACCACCCTCGAGAGAGAGGTCTCTCATGTTCAGACAGCCTGTGTAAGTCACGGCCACCAATGTCGAGCTGAGGAGGCCGACTCGAACGGAAGGTGTCGATGTGGATACTCTCGAGTACACTTTCAGTAGTCTGGCTATCTCCGGCGTCCGACGTGCGGTGCGAGGTTGAACTACTAGGCGCAATGGTCGGCTCGGGCTGTGTGTGAGCCATCCGGAGAGTACTGGCCGCGGATTTGTGTCTGAGCAACGAACCCAGTATTGAGGATCTTCTCTTTTCCGAAATACTGGGCGGCTTCGCAAGGGAATTGCGCTTCATCGTCCAGATGCCTTCTACTTCGATTCCTTTCTCAAGCGCTCTAGCGCCGAAGGGTACCTCGTTGCCATCGGAGCCGACCTCTCCCATCTCCGCTATTTGTTGTGCTCGCTGGCTTGCTTCTTCTGCAGCCTGTCTCCTTATCTTCCGTCTATTGTAGGTGAGGACGCTGAACGAGTACACGAGAACGAGCAGCTTGCTATGTCAGTGATGTCCAGTAGGGGATGAGTAGAGGATGGACATCGTCTTACTAGGAGGAATGCAAGAGCCTGTGAGATGATCAGTTATGCAGTTCGAGATGAACTAATATGCACTTACAACGCTCAGCTTCTGCCACAGCGCCCAGCCCTTCCAGAACCCCATCTTGAGTCGTGTACCCCCTACACCCGGAGGCGTTAATCATGCGTATCGAGGCCGAAGGTAGGGTAAGTCGGCGAGCAACCGGAAAGGATAGAGTACCGAGTTGGATTCTCATCACCCGCCTTGCGATGCCTCAAAAGTATGTAGATACGAAGCTGAGATATCTATAATGTGCAGGTGTCCAGAGCGAGCGTAAGAGCTGTGAGCGACCCATGATACCCGGCACGACAAGGTGTTCTACGTTGGTGGTCGTAAATGGTGTAGAGTGAGGCAGGAACGACTCCCGGCTTTACAAGGGACCCGAAGCCCTTGTCCGGGGGAAACCACACCCACCATTTGGCACATCGCAAAAAATAAAACCAAATCAACTACACTGAGTATATCCCTATCTAGAGGGTAGCGGGGTGAACAAGATAGGAAAGAAAGACAACAAAAAGATTAAGATAACAAAAAAGCGGTCGTTCAACCAAGCAGCCAGATTCCCTGTAACGCGACGGTGTAATCCGATGACGCCATCCCAGGGTGGAAGTGTCTCTGCAGAATTGCTTCCCTCAAGGGTCACTTCCATTGCTTAATGCCGTGTAGCAGTCGCGGACTACTCGCGCGAGTACAATCGGCAACCCCAGGATTCGTACCGGGCACCAGTCGACGCTGGCCAAGACCGTAGCAAGGTCACTGACAAACGGCTAACCTCCCACTGGACTATCCATGACAGATGAAGTAGAGAGGGAAAAATAGATTATAATTAGAAATTATTTTTCCTATTATCTGTGGATACTAACTTCTTGAATTCCTTTTCAGTATTCTATGGCTTTACCTACATGAAAGCAGGGAGCAAGAGGCTTGTGCAGGTGAGAAGAAACAGATATGGTTATTTCACCTCAAAAAATTTGACCGACTGCCGGGCCAATGGTAAGGCGCCGACCTGTTAGTATCCCTTGCCCTTCTTCACCTGTCGACAATTGTACTAAGATTAATAATAAAGAAGCCTAAGTCGGACAGTGAGTTGGAGCCCCATCCGGGTCGTCTGGTTTTAACTTTTTTTTTTTTTTTTTGCATTCTTCTCCGTTTGGCTCACAGTTCGTAGGACACAAAATGTGACGACACTGGCGTGGGCTTTCTGGACGTCCAAACTGGCAGGCCTCGAAATATATATCATGTGGAGAGGCTGAAGTAATCCCGAGATATTTCAAGCCCCCGAGAGTATATTCTTGGAGACAAATTCAATAGGATACAGGCGATTAGAGACCAGACCTGAATATATGCCCGTGACTAATGCAATAAATGCAGACGACATACGCCTCCGAACCTAATCGAAACACAACGGACACTGCCAAAGACAACATACTTCCACCGTCCGCTGATATTACAACAATACTCATAATCTCCGCACCGGCATTTTGAATCGCCAGAGCATTCCGGTCTACTTGGAAGATCGGCCATGGTTGAATCATCCCTAGACCAATTCAAGCCCAAGCCGAAGCCCATATCGAGAGTGGAAGCTGCAGTAGTCGTTATGATCATAGAGGCTATAGTGAAGGCGTTGACGGCGAACAGGAGAGGTCGTGCGTGCCTGCAGTTATGTCAACCACGAAACGCCGACGACAAGAAGGGCCTTCGACAGACCAAGCAAGGAGCGTGTTCAGCAGAGTCGGGTTGTCCATCATGTCCATCAATGTGACAAGAAGCGTAGAACTGTGATGCTCACAGCAGGAGGTGAGGAGCACTTTTCGATTCTACATACCACGCAAGCTTCCATGGGAAACTCATCACGAGCAAGGCTGATAAAACTAAAATAGCGAGTAAAGCACACAGAATGATTGAAGGACAAGGACTAGGAAGTCGTAGTTGAAATCAAGTCTCTGGCGCCGATGATATTGACAGCTCGAGAACGTAGTCCACGAGTGACTACAGCACAATGCAGTAGGGGAAGATATAGCACGCATACAACCATGTCAACATGCGGCGGACGTCGTGCATATTCCTCAAGTTGTAGAGTTGAGCAGGCATCTTGGTATTCAGATGACTGCATGCCGCTAGATGTTTCGCACAGTTCGAAACGCTCATTTGGGACGCCATGTATAGCTCCAAGTCTTTATAAGAATAACGAGAAGTTGATGAGCAAACGTCTTCGGATGATTAGGGCGAAACTCAACGTGTGAAGCTAAAGTAGAGGCGAAGATCCCATTGTAAACCCACCATCACATTAGAGTGATCAAAGGACATGCGGAGTCAAGGGTATTCGTAGGAAAGTGTCAAGTTTAAGTGAAATGTCCACAGGATCGACCGCCCAGAGTCCCAAAAACAATGCAACGAAGAATGAGCTGCGATAGTGAAGACCCCGGCCAGACATTGCTAGAAAACTGAAAGCATGCTCACAGCATGGGTGCGTCCACGTGTGTAGGGCTGCGACGCCACAACCATGGGACAGGCCAGGCACGAAATTCCCGTGGCCGCGCAATTGGTTTCCGATGAACGATGACCGCAACCAGAAAGTCCCCTGGCCAGACAGGACGGGAGGTTCCTGGACATGCAAGATAGTCACCAGGCGCATAGTGCCTCAGTGCTTCGTAGGGCTGGCGACCCGGCGGGTTGACCTGACCGTTTTACTGCAGCGTTCGAACACCGTTGAATCGGAGTCGTTGCGGGAGATAATAGCCGCCTCAGAGTCAGATAGACAAACCTAGATTGACGCGCAATTTTACCGAGTCTGATTTCTCTTCAAGAACAGCCGGAGAACAAGTCCAAGGCTTCTCCGCAAGAACCAAGAGTGGATGACGTTGTGCATCGGGCACTAAAAGATCCTGGCGATCCTCATAAATTGTCCAATCTCCCGCCGGCCCCAGAACCACCGAACAGCCGATCATGTGAGGTCTTGAACGTGGTTCTCTATACAGATTATTTTCCATTCTTTCATCGTCCTACCTGCCCTGGCTCGCCCATGATCAGTCTATATCCTACTGTCAAAACCATTGTCTCGGACTTGACGGCCAAATGTCTCCGTTCCTCAACAATATCCTAGGGCGCAAGCCTGCCGCCCCCAGTGGCAGGGAAGCCGCCGCTCTCCCCGACCCTCGGTTTTCTGAAGACAGCCACCGTTCAACCCCGCTGAGCATCAGGAAGAGCCAGGAAACCGAGCCTCCTGAGTATAAGTTGAGCGGTAAGTAGAATCGTCAACTCATTCGAGACTATTTCTAATTCAGCGCGATTCAGTTGTCGATTGCAATGGCGATTACCTCCCGGTATGTATTGCCGCATGCTGCCCATCTCGGATGCGGCTCGAATCGCATACTAACACCGCACAGCCATCACCACCAGAGAATGAGAGCTTCTGGCGCAAGTACCCAGGATCCAGGTCATCTTCAAACCACCGCAACCTAGTTGACGAGAATGAGCCATTCCCAATATCCCGCGAGTCCTTCGATTCGTACCGTCGATCCTTCGTAAGTCAAGTCAAGCTGACCACCCTGCTCACTACAAATTCGCGAATGCTCACTAAATACAGGACATCACCGCGCGATCACCTATAACCTACCACGACACCATGCCATCCCGAACATCCCTCGACTCGCGCTTCTCCCGCCTCCCCTCCACCACATCCACCTCGACCTTCGGACATCGGTCCTTCGACCGAGAACCCGCAGGGACAATGGAAGAAGACGGCTTCGAAGACGTTGGGCTAAACGACGACGACGAATCAAAGCCCAAGAAAAAGGGTATATTCTCTCGCCTCGGCGACTTCGGCAGCGACGCGCCGTCAGGAGGATCCGGATCGAGCTCCAAGTCCTCATCATATCTTGGATTCTACCTGCCCGGCCGGAAAAAGTCCGCTCAGGCGCCGCCCGCCTCGGAGATGCGCGCTATGAAAACGCCGCCTTCTGCGGTGTCGGAGGTGCGTGAGGGGTGAGCCAGGGAATGGGAATCGGATACTTCATCTCGGGCGCTAAGCGCTCTGCATGACTCGATGATTGAGGGTGGAATTGGACTTGCTTTTGCTTTTGGAATTGGCGTTCTTGGATCAATCTGGCTTTGCTTTCAACCCGGTTTATGGACCATGCTCTTTTACTTCATCTTGGATGATTTGATTTAATCCTAATGTATGAGATACGTATTTCGTCTTGATTCAGTCGAGACCTCACTCATTATTATGGATATTTGCGCCTTTTCATTGGCCCGTCACAATCTTATCGCAGCGCAAACAGTGCAAACAGTCTCTGACCGCCCTCGAACCCCGGCAGTAAAAAAAAAGTCGGACATCCGCCAAGCCTAGATTTGATACCGGCAGCTTTATTATCGTCTTCTCCTCACCTTTTCTATACCTTATTTCCAGTTAGAGGTATTTCGCAAAAATGGTCGGGGTAAAGCGCCGCGTTGACGCGGGCGATGACCGCAACGGCAAGCGCACAAAGACAAAGACGAAAGACGCCGTCTCCGCGAAAAAGAGCAAGACCGCCGCGCCGGTGAAATCGGCGAAGGTCTCGAAGAGCGCCGGCAAGAGCAAGGATGTGAAGTCCGGAAAGAAGAACAAGAAGAGCTCTTCTAAGAAGAAGGCTGTTGAGGAATCGGAGGAGGAAGACTTTGACGAAGACGACGATTTCGACGTCGATGATGTTGAGGATTCGGAGATTGAAGACGCGGATGATGTTGATGATGATGTCGATATGGATGATGTGGAGGAGGGTGATGAAGAGGATGAGGAGGACGAGGATGAGGAAGTCGAAGTGAAAGATAAGAAGAAGAGTGGTCTGAAGGCTCAGAAGGAGGAGGATGAGGAGGCGAAGAGTATGTTCCATCCAGTCCCATCCCTTCATTTACCTACCCTTCACACCACGTTGGTACAACTGGCTAATTAATACGGCACAGAGAACTCAAACTCCTCGCGCGAATCACACGCAAAGCAAAAAGCCCTCCTACAAGAGCGCAAAGCCGCGAAGCCCAACGCCGATCAGATCGCTCGGTCCAAGAAACTATGGGAGCGCCTACGTCGCAAATCGCACGTGCCCCTAGAGGAGAGGAAGAAGCTCATCGCCGAGCTATTCGAGATCATCACGGGCCGGGTCAAAGACTTTGTATTCAAGCACGACTCTGTACGCGTTATCCAGACAGCGCTGAAGTACGCGAATGTCGAGCAGCGGAAGCAGATTGCCCGTGAGCTCAAGGGGAGCTATGTCGAGCTTGCGCAGAGCAAGTACGCCAAGTTCTTGATTGGAAAGTTGATTGTGCACGGCGATACTGAGATTCGGGACTTGATTATTGGCGAGTTCTACGGGAAGGTTAAGCGGCTGATTCGGCACCCCGAGGGCTCGTGGATTCTCGATGATATCTACCGCACTGTAGCGACGAAAGAGCAACAGGCTAATCTTCTCCGGGAGTGGTACGGTGCTGAGTTCGCTATCTTCAGACATGCGAGCGCCAACAGAGACAAGAAACCCATCGCTGAGCTCTCGGCAATCATCGAAGAAGACCCAGCCAAGCGCTCGCCTATCATGCACTTCCTCCTCGAGCTAATCAACCAGCTCATCCAGAAGAAAACAACAGGGTTCACAATGCTCCACGATGCGATGCTCCAGTACTTTCTAAACGTGAAGCCCGGCACGACCGACGCAACCGAGTTCATCGAAATCATCAAAGGCGACGAAGAAGGCGACCTCGTCAAGAACCTCGCGTTTACCGCCTCCGGCGCCAGACTAATGTGCCTCGCCCTCGCATACTCATCCGCAAAGGACCGCAAACAACTCACCCGATTCTACAAGGACACAATCAAAATGATGGCCGGTGATCTCCACGGACACCTCGTCATCCTCGCCGCCTACGAAGTCATCGACGACACAAAGCTCACATCCAAGCTCATCTTCCCGGAACTCCTCAACCAAACCATTGCAGACGAGGAAGCCCGTAACGAAGAACTCCTCTACCAAGCCACGGACCTCACAGCGCGCATCCCGATCCTCTTCCCCTTCGCAAATGCAAACCACACCGATACGAAAAAGCAGCTCAAGTGGCTCCTCCCGGAGGGAGACCACGCTATCCTCGATGAGATCCGCACGATCCGAAAGGATACATCGAAGAAGGATCCCGCCGTTCGGAGATCAGAACTCATCAAGGTGGCGTCCCCGCCCCTGCTAGACCTCATCACCGCCCGCGCAGACACCCTGCTTGAATCGAGCTTCGGGTGCCAGTTCCTCTCAGAGGTCCTCTTCGACGCGGATGCCAGCGACGGCAAGAAGGACGTTGCTCTTGCAGCCGTTGCTGTTGCCGCAAAGTCCCGCTCCAACACGAAGGACTCGCCGTTCGTCGGGCGTATGCTCAAGTCGCTTGTCCAGGGTGGACGGTTCAACGCTGCCGAGAAGAAAGTCGAGAAGGTTGAGCCAGCGCTGGGCTTTGGCGGGTTACTGTATGAGCAGATTGGCGGGGAGGTCATGAGTTGGGCGACGGGCTCGAATGTCTTTGTTATTGTTGCGTTGGCGGAGTCGGATGAGTTTGAGAAGCGGGGGGAGTTGCTTAAGGCACTGAAGAAGGGGAAGAAGGAGTTGGAGAAGGCGGCGAAGAGCGAAGAGAAGGGGCCTGTGAGTTCTGGGGCGAAGTTGTTGTTAGAGAAGATTTAGACTTATCTTTCCATTCTATTTCCTGCTAGTCTGTACAGAAAAAAATACCTCTTTGTTCGTTCACTGCAGCACGTGTACTTTCAGTCCATAAGAGTAAACCAGGGTATATTGATCAGGAACCTATTTACATATCATCCCATCCCATCTTATCCATTCCCAGAAATAATATATATAGAAGTAAACCCATGCCAACGAAGATGTTGAAATAGCCATAACATAACATACACCCACCCATCGCGCATGAACCGCCTGGAGAGAAAAGCCGATCCGTGGTCAAATCCGTCCGAGACAACTCTCAAGAAACAAGACACCGAGCGAAAACCCCGTTCATCTCACGAACCCCCAATCGACCCTGAATTCCCATGCGATCCCTCCGGCGGATTCACCTGCTCCAGCACAACCGCATAGAACTTCCCCGCCCCACCAACACCCCCCGGCGACCCAACTCCAAGCGTCGGATCATTATACGGTCCCGCCGCTACAATCGCCCTACATGAACAGGAACATTAACACCTGCGTCAATCCTCAAATCCCGCATCACGGGGTAAAAAGGGTATACATACCACCCCTTATACTTAACCCCATTAAAAATCTCCGTAAAGGCGGTAATAACTCTTAGCGGCAAACTTAGTAGACTGCCCACCCCTAACCCCTCCGGTAGAGATCCCGGTCCATGAACAGGGAGCCCGAGCTTGTTGATCGGGATGTATGTGAATTGCGGTTGTTGATGTTGTTGCGCGCTTCCTGTGCCGTAGGGCGCTGGTGTGAGGGGGTTACCAGCGACAGGGGATTGGCCTTGGATTTGGTGGAGGGGGGTTTCTTGGAAGATTAGGAGGCGGCGGTTTGTCATTGTGGTTGTGCCGAAGTCTGTGTGCGGGGTTTGTGTTTTGGGACGTGGATAAGTATTGGTTTGGAATCGCCCTGAGTGGGCGAGAAAGAAGTTGTAGATGCGATATTTTTGAGACTTTGGTGTGAGGTTGAAGATGAACGGATTGGAGTGTGTTGCGGCCGAGGGGTAGATCTGATATGATTCGGTTTTCCCTTATCGGGAAGGGAAATCGCGTGGCGCGTCGGATTTGACACGTGCTTGGAGCCTGGAACTGTGGTTCTCCTTAACTCCTTAACTCCGCATTATTTATATTCAACCACATACAGAGTAGATTTCATAAAAATGGTGAGCAGCAGACACAAAGCAAGAAGTGGATCAACCGAGCTCAATAATAGATTTGACTATATAATGGGTATCACAAACAAATATCCACACAATTAAAGCATTATAAATAATAGTTAAAGAGGGTCGGGTCAGTCAAGCTCCCCATCAAGGACCCTCCTCGCAGCCTCCAAGCGTCTCCTCAACAACTTTGCCTGCTTCTCATCGTGATCCTCAGACACCGTAAGTTCCTGTAGATTCATGCACACGTCACCTAGACTCTTGAACAGATGCTCGAGTAGTTTCGTGTCGTCCTCGTTGATTCCGAGGTGGCTGTTCGTGGAGTTCGGCCGTGGGCTTGCTGCCGCGCGCACGGTTGAGACGAGCGATGAAGCGAGGGACGTTGGCGTCGCGGAGCCGGTTGCCGCGGAGTCGGGGCGCTGCGACGCTGTTTCAACAGTAAGGTGTCTCGACTTGGATTTCGACTTTGTCCGTCGAGTGCGCTCGGGGTCTGGCGAGTTGGAGTGTGGCGTGTCGGGGTCGGAGTCTTGTTCTTCGGCGTAGCGACGCTCGATTTCTAAATTTGTTAGCCTGTTGTTTCTGGTGGTGAACTGTAAGGCTGCGGGACGTACCATCATTGAACTTCCGGTCCCAGTAGAGGACGCTCTCGACGTCAGAATTGCCCTCAGCGGCAGTCGCGAACGTCGCGACGGTGGATATGGAATTCCCGCTGTTGGACCGGGAGTGTCGCATGGAACGTGAGGAGCGCATGGAACGGATGGAGCGTCGTTCCTTGATGGGACGTGTGGTCTCTACAGACGTTTCCGATGCGTTACTGGGCCGGCGCGTTCGCGCCTGGGTGTAGTTGCCCAATGCGCTGTGCAGGATGAAGTGCTCATAGTCAAAAGCGTCCTCGCGGTCCTCATGCGGAGTATCATCGACTTGGTGTACGCTGGTGAAATCATCTAGACCCTCCGCGAGGTCATCATCTAAAGGTTCCCGTAGGATCTCCTCCAGCGCCTCGCGATCAATCTCCTCCTCTGCATCCTCGTAGAGGCTTTCTGCAGCCGAGTGATCGTCCTCATGGTCGGTTAGTTCAAATGGGGGCAGAATGTCGCCGTCCGAAGAGGATCTGGGCTCTGAGGACAGAGTTTCTGGAACAAGGATTGCTGAGTTGGTATTGCTACTGGGTGCGTGTCCACTGCCACCAAACTGGCTATCCATGGGAGACTGGAGGGGGGACTGGAAATGTTGCCCATATTCCGCGCTCAGGTGGGAGTTGCTGTGTCGATTGGTGTGCTCAAGAGGATTGGCATACCAATGGGTCGCGGCTGTCAAAGGGCTCGGCGTGCGCAAGCTCTGGAGACTCCGTCGTCGCAGACCATCCTCCTGCGCCTTCACTTTGAGAGTCGAGATCTTGATATGAAGTCCCTTCATCTGATCCCGAAGGTCTCGCACCTGGAGCTGGGACTGAGACCGAGATGGAGGGTCGAGTGTGGGATAGGCTGAATTAAAGTCATCCATATTGTGAATCGACATCCCTTCCTCTTCCTCCTCTTCCTCATACACAGGCGGAGAGTCTGACGAGGCACGGACCTTGCGAGATGGCATTGAGCTATGCTGCTGAATAGATGAGGCCGACGCGCGGTGGGTCAGATACGCCCGGGTTGGCGCATAATGAAAAGATCGTTCGTCATTGTAGAAGTTTGAGTTTGTGCTAGTGCCCATAGCGCTCACGGAGCGCGATGGATCAGCCTGAACGATTGACTGGCCTGACGGCAGGTGCGTCTCACTGTAGACACGAGAGTGCCGGTTGTTGGTCGTGTCTTGTGCGCTATACGTATTTCGCGGACGAAGCATGGAGGATCTGCGATCAGCCGCGCGATGAATAGACTGATATAAGCCGCCGACGGGTTGGCCCAGGCCAGGGGAGGAAGTGGGCACTGGCGATGATGATTGTGACGGGGTAGTCGAGCGCTTTGAAGAGCGAGCACGCGTCAAATTTCCCTCCATCAGCTGTTGAAGTTAGCCATCACTCTCCAAGACAATCTTCAAGCAAGCCACATACCGACAGTCGCCTCTTCGCGTTCTCGAGAATCCGCTCTGCCTCGCTTTCCAGAATCACTGCCGAAAGGTCCTCATCTGGACCTCCTGCCTCATTGGCTGAAGGCAAGTTTGCGCTCGTTTGCCCACCATTGGAGGTCGGCCCAGGGGCAGCGCGACGTTCACGGTCATTTCTCGAGCCACGACTCTCCTCCGCAGCCACGTAGTCCGGTGCGCGCCCCTTCGTCCCTTCCCATGACGAAGTCTCACTCGCGCCACTGATTGTCGAGCTCGACGAGCTGCTGTGCGCTCTATTCTCTGCATCCGACTCATGGAGCTCAGCCGGCGATTCCAAAACGCGACTTTGGCGTGCCATCCCCTGTGCCTGCGCGTTCTTCAGTATCCCATGCCGGTAAGGCGACGCGCTATCCTCCTCTCCTATATCCGATAACCGGCGACTGGCAGCATCGTGGCCCTCGTGCATCCACGTGTGGCGCGGAAACGCTTTTTTGGGGGCCCTGGGCGCGTTATGCCTGGTTGGGTCCAGGTTGTTGTATCCGTTGGCGTTTGAGTAGTTTGTTCGGCTTTCGTAGATAGACTGCAGGTGGGATAAGGATGGTAGGTTGAACGGAGGAGACGGGGTGGAATTTTCTCGCTCGTTGTCGTCGAAGGGCAGGATCATGTCCGGGTTCGACAGAGTTGGCGACGGAGGTATGACAGGCGGAGTGTGTTGTTGTGTCGAAAACATGGTGGTGACCTATCGATTCTGGCCGGGCTGACTCGTTGTAATTGGCAGCACCACGAGGGACGACTCAGGGACGACGGTTGAGGTGATGTAAACAAGTCGCGATCAATCCCCCTTTTCGTTTGCTAAGCAGAGGCCATCTGCACCTGCACAATGAATCGGTTTGGCTCTGAAAAATATTGGAGCTGCAGGGGATGAGCTGCAAGGACTGGTGGTGTCAGGTCACGATCAATCATTGACTGAGACAAAAGAAAGGAATAAGAAATATAAGGAATTAAGGAATGAAGTGTCCAGGGCGGGACTGGACGAGATTAAGTATAGACAATTAAGAGGAATATAGCGACAATGCAGGGCTCAATAGCAGCACTGAAATGAGGGACAAATTAAGGAAGACAGCAAAATCCCTGCGTGATCCTGCGATTTTCCTCAGGCGATGAAGTATTCTCCTGATGAGGCCCAAACAGGCAAAGATCGCGTGGAGAGTTGAGGACGGGGTTCAGCAAATGAAGCTTTGACTCTTTGCGGCCTCGCGCTGCTGATCATCATCTCACACGCCGTTGAAGCACTCCGTGTCTTCTATGGGCCGAGGATACGCTCTAGATACGGAGTAGAAACGGGTCTGCGAGTCAGTGATGTACACAAGCTACACAAGTTCTAGTATAACATAAGAACATTAAATGTTAGGTGTGTGCATAGCTAACTGATTACACTATACCACAGAACTGCTCAATTTGCCGTCTCCTAATAACCCCTGGGGAATCCACCACTGCCTTTTGCGCTTTTTCCTCTCTTGATTTCGCCCATTATAAGATACAGGTATTAAATATAGAGGTCAGAAAATAGAAATGAAGTAGGTTACAGTGACACAGTCCGAATAATCCCCGACCATCTCGCATCGAGCCAGGGTTTCCGCTAATCAGGGTCTTCGATATCATCGTTATTGTCGCTCAAGCATAAACATTCGCGGGTGGCAGCAGCTTCGCCCCGTAACGGAAGTCAAGTGATCGTGAGTCAGTCGGGTCAAAGACTGCGTTTTGGCGCTGTTCGAGGAAGATTGCTGGGAGCTTGTTAGCTTCAAGCCGACTGCGATGGAACGCTGTACATACGAGATATTTTGATCATTTCGAACCAGCGAGCTGCGTTCTCGTCGCTGCCCTCCACAGCCTTCAGGATCCCACTGTCCGGCAGTGGGGCCGCCTTCGGTGGCAGGGCCCGCATCTTCAACAACATATGCAAGATATCCGAGAAACGGTCGCCTTGCGTCGCATAGTACGGAGGGCGTTTGTCAAGGGGCCACCGCTGAGCAAAGTCCTCATTGTCCCAAGACCGGAATAACCAGCATGTTCTCTCAACACAGTTGAGCAGAATAAGAGAGACCAGGAAGGTCTCGAACCAGCCGGTCTGTTGCCGCTGGAGAAGCCTCCGCTCCAAGTCGTTCATCACCGACTTGCTAAGAGATGCCGCACGCTTCTCGGTTGCAGAGCGCAGTTGGCCGCACAACAGTGCATACGACTCAGCATTCGTGATCTCGTCAATGGGGATACGTCCGTCATCTGTTGGCTGCGCAAGGGAGTGCAGTGAGGCAGGGGGTAATGTCGGATTGCTAAAAGTCTTCCAGTGCAGCTCTGCATCAACCAAAATATGTGTGGCAACCCACAGCTCCAACACCCTTTCTAGCAGCAGGTCCTAAAGATAGATTAGCGAAGTATACATCTCTCCGGACCCAGTAATGCCGTACCTTCTTCTGTTGAGCTAACTCCGCGGCCAGCATCAAAGTCGGCCTCATGACGTCGGAGACCTCGCGCTCGTAAAAGAATGGCGCAGTTTTCTTGATGTACATCTCGATCTTCCCGGGGAGATCATCTTGGTCACTGTCCAACAAGTAAAGCTCTTGGATAGGACCCTGAAACTGCGTCTCGTCTCCCAGACCCTGAAGCTGGGGGTCAAGCGTAGATGCTGAGGCCTTGTGACCCTGAAGTCCACTGAAGGTCACGAAGATCATGCTCTCCTCAAAATGAGTGACTTCAATACGGCCAGCGTAGTGTTCAAACTTGACCTGGTTTTTGATGCTACTGACATCATGGTAAGCCAATGTGGCGTGTAAATCTAAAGATCGTCAGCAAATATGACAAGTCATCTAATCCAAGCGCACATACTAGCATTGTACAGCTCAAACTCGTCTGCGATTCGAGTGCGAATGCAAGGGTGTTTCCACAGACGCGCGCTTTCAACGCTAGCGCAGGTGGTGCACGGGCTGTCACCAGAACACTAAAAAAGTCAGCGGGCTGAGATCCCAAGGTAAGTGAGAAAGCATACAGGTTTTTTCAGCATGCGACACCGTATACACGCGCCTCGCTTCCTTACTTCCTGAACCTCTCGGCGCCTGGCTGCGGAGAATCGACCGCGAACTTTAGGCTTGGCGGGTTTGGTGGAATTGCCGAACTCGTTCACGAAACCCTTAGCTTGAGAATTCGGGTTCATCGCGATGGGACGAGGGAAGGAGGCAGCGCGTTGTGTTGCTGCAGTCAACGTCGGGTCATGCTCTTGAAGGCTGTCGAACAGCAACTGTTCTTGAGTCGAGAGCTGTTGGTTCCATGAAGAACCCATCTTAGGCAAACTGTCAGAAAGTCCAGTGCTAGGGTCATGATCCAACGGGAGGCCATGAGGTACCATTTCACTAGCAGATGCGGCAATCATAGACAGCTGCGACTGCCGAGAAGTGGCGGTT
Organism: Aspergillus undulatus; assembly: GCF_047715775.1. Taxonomy (NCBI): domain Eukaryota; kingdom Fungi; phylum Ascomycota; class Eurotiomycetes; order Eurotiales; family Aspergillaceae; genus Aspergillus; species Aspergillus undulatus. The sequence continues at coordinate 33,577 of NW_027396673.1, forward strand.
GGGTCGGGAGTCATTGAAGTCTCTGGCAGCGGCGGAGAGGCAGACGAGGTCGGGTCGAGCGAGCCGGTAGTAGGGAGCGCAGGTATCGCCGTCGGGTCCGTAGGCGATTGAGGGGAGACTGTGAAGGATATTCACGCATTAGCGCGTTGAAGCTCGAAGGGTGAAACAAGCAAGAACCGATACTTACCCGGTATTTTCACATCTTCGTCCATTTGTTCAGGCTGAGCATGGTGGCCCTGGAAGCCCTCCGCTTCAAGCGCAGGGTCAACAACCACAGTCTTTCCTCCAACGGTGACAGACTGGGTATAAGCAGGACCTCCCCGCTTCGACTGGTCAGAAGCACCCACCTGTCTCGAGGCTTCGGCCAACACATTCAGACCATCAAAGTTTTGTCGCCCAGTGTAATTCACATCGCCTGGCTTCCCTTTTTGTCCTGCAGCATTCGGGTCCTTATTTTGATCGCCATCGGCGAGGTCTGGGAGTTCGTGAAGTCGCAACAAGACGCGTTGTCGGTCCCGTAATGGAATCGCCTGGCATTTCTTCACGAGGTGGTTGGTTAGGCTGTCGATGCGACCCTTGGGAAACTTTTCGCCGCACGCTTTGCAAGTATGCTGGTAGCGGTTACTAGCGTCCTCGAGCTTCTGGCCTCGAATGAAGAACTCGAGTATGAGTTGATTGGGCTTGCGACCCATCGTGGAGATTGCGTGGCAGAAAACGGAGGGTGAATGGAGGGCGGGGAGGTGTATTCGACCACAAAACACGACCTCAAAACGTCTAAAAGTAGTGTTCAAAACGTTTCTTATAGTTATGAGGCTCGATTACTCCGCGAACCTTGAGCCAGGAAGTAAAGAAAGTGGGATAGCAGTGACGCACACAATAGAGGGCAGATGGGGGATGGCAAAAAAGGGAAACGCGATCCAGGGCGGTGCAGGAATGGGAGCAAAGAGACCACCACCAGAACGGTGGATTGATTGTAAGCAATGAGTTCAGCGGATACGAAGAATTCAATAACCAGAACTGATGAAGAAAATGACCGGGAGACGACAGGAAGTCAGCGAATTCAAGGAGGGGATGGAGTAAGAGCGTTGGGAGCGGCGGCAAAACGAGGATTTTGGCAAGGGCGGTCTGGCACCTGCCGCCTCACGTTCACGAGCTGGGGTTGGGTACAGCACAAGATGCGCTTCACCGCTTGACAGGCGGTGATAAGATCGGTGACCAGGAAGGGAAAAGAAAAAGATCTCCAGATGGTGGGAAGTCTGAGGATGAGGAACTGGAGAGGTGAGAACAAGAAGTAGGAGAACGCCGCAGAGTAGTCGCCTGTCAGGGAATGTATCTCTGGTATGGAACTGGCAAAGTTTCTGTACGACTGGCTCTTGGCCACACACACACACACACACACACACAAAATACATACACAGAATCTACACAGCAGATCCTCTCCTGCTTCAGTGACCGCTTCTTGTGGGCTCCGATTATTCTACAGCAGGTCAATTCTACATTTCTGGACTCTTCCCTGCAGGACTGCCTACAGGAATGATCTGATAAAAGAAAAACAAACCTCATTATTTTCATTTTCACTCATTGATCGCCTACGAATCATCTTCATGCACATCATAATGGTAAAAGAGGGTCGCAAAGACGTCCTTGTCCTGGGGGCCAGATCACGCCAGTGGATTAGCATATGCGATGCTCTGGCGGCCGCCATGGAACCCCGAGGATCTCAAATATCCGTCGCTCATCGCGGCCCTCAAGCAATCGACCAGTGTTGATTTTGGTCCGTTGGGGCCCACGTAGCACATCTGCATAGAGCCCCCTTTGGTTGAGCCGCATTGATTTCTTGCTCGCAAGCAATCTCATGCTTCGGTTGAAGATGTCGTTCCCAGTAAAATATATCATGGCGGCACCTAGCTCTGCACCGGGCACGAATAACAGATCCATTCGTCGCCACAACTGACCGTTTGGCAGCTTAGACGCTCCATGCCATTTGGATCCGTCATCTCGAGATGTAGTTGCTAATCCAACCTGAAGGAACCCTTGTTGAAAGAGCTTTGGTATGACGGTATCCAGCATAAGTTTCCGGATCTCTTCGATCGTGGCATCGTGTCTCGTGATGATTATGTCAATATCCGCAGAATTAGCGGCTCCTCGTCGGTAGGACCCTCCAATAATGACTTGCATTCGGGGACTCTCTTTCTGCACCATGCGCTGTACGATGTCCCCGTGTGCTTGGACTTCACATCTGGGTATTCTTTGGGAGAAGTCATAGTAGTGATCGAGTCCGACCCGCTGTGACTGAGTTAGAGAGGCTTTGGCTCGCAAGTCATCGAGCGATTTGTAGCCTTGCGCGATCCATCTGGAAGCGACCGCGAGTCCAGCTCCGTAGACACCCAAGAATAGATGCAGTAGTCGGTCTTCGGCTGTCTTACTAATGTTGTCCAAGCGGCGCAGTCGGTCAGTAACCACTATCTCTTCGATCTTGTCCGCTAAGCGCGTCCCTACCCCAGGGATCTTGAGGGCCTCGGCACGTGTGACCACCTTCTTTGACTGTTTTGAGAGAGCACTGATTGCTTTACGATACGCCAGAATGCGCCAGTGGTCGGCGGTCCGTGTATAGTATTCGAGCATTTGCCGGAGTACGTCGATGGTTCTCGTGTTGGGATTTTGAGAATTCGAGGTTGAGTCGTGTTTCTGCATGCAAGCAAATTTCCGCTGCCAGGATCCAGTTGCAGTTTGTTCATCGCGCGATGGTTTTCTCTTCTTCCTCCTTGATTGCGTGGCTTGAGGATCATCAGAGGTTTCATCATCGGAACCTTCAATGGAGGCATCATCACCAGGGGCATCAGCGACGTCCAGTGGATCTAGAGGCTATGTCACAATATAAGAACAGATTAGAATAAGGCTCGTTAATAGACAATCATACCAGGTCTTTCCAGGCTTTGGCCTCCTCTATCATCTCGTCTAGGGCATCAGGCTGACGATCAGCAAAACTATCTCGGATTATTTCTTCGGTCAGCTCCTCTTGACCGACCAGTTCTGCTGTTTGACCAGCCCCAGACTGTTCTTTATTCGGAGGGAGCAGTGACGACCGTTGAGTTTGGACTTGCTCCTTGTGGTACGGCTTCAAAGGCAAAGACCCGGGGTCAGCTGCCGAGGGATCTTCCGGAGACTTCTCAGAGGGCCTTTGCGCCTCAGAACATGGGGCGCCATTTACTTGGAAGCGCACTTGGGTCACACTCAAAATACTCCTAAAGTCAATGCAAGCGGCTGGGTACCCTTCATCAACCACGGCGACCTTCGGCTGCAAACGTTAGCACTAAAGTTCAAACTAGCAGGGCTGCATCACGTACTGGAACAGCTTCTAGCTGGAGGTGCTTCAAGACTTCCTCGAACTTTAGGCCCCTGTCAACAATGACATGTGTGATGTTATTCCCCCAAGTCTTCGCGCATTGAGCGCCATACTCCTGCGCTCTTTGAATTCGTAGACGTCGCAATGGAGATACATCGCTGTTGGGGAAGAAGACTACACGGCCGCGTTAGTGAAGGCTTGCATATAATCTGTCAAGAAGACCTACAGAAGACAAGTCCTCTGAAGATTTGCCTCTGTTCAGGAATCACTTTCTCCGAGGATCCTCGCTTGCGCTTCGCTTTGAGGTCAACCGCCGCATGTTTGCCGGAGGTCCCCATATCTTTTGAGGACGGTTCATGGTTTCTGACCTCGACAACCGAGGCTATCGAAGGTGCAGATGACAGACCGTGGGCAATGATCTCATCTTTTGAGGACGGTAGAGTGACGCTGGGGCGAGGTGGATGTGAGAGGTTCTCATGTTGGCAGGAGCTGGGAGAAGAAACCTTCTCATCTTTTCGCAGTGAGGATGAAATCACACGCTCGAACTCATTTTCTGATCCGTCACTGAGGCAATCCAGTTGCTCTAGATTGCCGAAGAACGCCCTTTTATCTGTCATCCGTGACATCTCCAAGTGGTGAACGAACCAGGCATCTATCTGCGGATGCTTGAGCCATAGGTAAGTCCGCCAGCTGCCTGACGGTGACAGAACCCCGGAGAATTTAATCTGAGTTTTTCAATTCACTGATTACTTCGTAAACCTTGAAAATGCGACCAGTGACGCGGTAGGAAGGTGTAGGCAGACATTCACGTGTTGCGCCGGCACGAAAATGTCGCCAAGTCACGGGATCAATTATTCCACTCTTTTCGGAACCACAAGTTGAGCGCCGGAGCTGGAGCTCGGTATGAGCACAATCATACATTTCAACATGTGGAAGCCGTCGACGCTCCTCTCGTCCTTCCTGGAGCCATCGCTCCGGCAGAGCAGTCGCTGCCTCAGCTGTCAGCTGCGCAACGCCGCTGTACTTCGATATTGGCCCTCTCGTGCCTATGCCACCAAGAACGGCAACGGAGAGACTCCGTCCTCAACCAACGCCCCGACAAACAGGCAAATCGAGTTCCAGCAAAATGCCAACCCCCAGCCAGCCCCTCTGAAGCAGGGCGAACCCGGCGATGACTTCATCCCAACTCTAGACCGGCCAATTGGATCAGGCATCCCGCCGCGAGAAGGCCAGAACACAGGAGTCGATAAGCGGTCATTCGGAGAACGACGAGACGATTTCACGAATTATGACAAGCATCTTGAGAGGCGTAAGGAATTGTAAGGCACTCAACACCCGTCCGCGCCAGAGAAAGCCCGTTGACAGTTTGCCTCCATAGGACGAGACAAGTCGCAAAGCCCTATTTCCGAGATTGGTCAAACATGCGCTACAACAAGGGTAAGACCTTCATGTCGAATCCGCGACTCTTCAAGCGCGATAAAGCGCTCTACTTCCCCAACCTCTACGGAGCCACTCTCGCGTCGCCGAATGAACCGCAGAACACCACATCCATACTCCGCGGCAAGGTGTCCATCATAAACCTGTTCTCTAGCGTCTGGGCAGAGAGCCAAGTTGCTACATTTACCGGTCCGAAACAAAACCCCGGACTCTACGAGGCAATGAAGAGCGGCGACCAGCTCGTGCAGAAAGTTGATATCAACCTAGAGGAGAACACTCTCAAGGCCTGGTTGATCCGAATGTTCATGTGGCGGATGCGGGGAAAGCTGCCTGAACAACAGCACAAGAGGTACTTTCTTGTGCGCAAGGGTCTTGACGACAGCCTCAAGGAGGCTATTGGTATGCTGAACAGCAAGGTTGGATATGTGTATCTCCTAGATGAGAACTGCCGTATCCGGTGGGCGGGGAGTGGACCCGCTGAACCCGAGGAGCTGGAGGCAATGAATAATGGTGTCCGCAAATTGATCCAGGAGCGCCGGGTCAGTTTGGAATCTGAAATGCCGGCGCATGACTGGCAGACACGGGAAAAGGAACCCAAGAAAGCCAGGGTTGTTGAGCATAGCCTTTAATCATTGTATGTACATATTAAAGTGAGCGTGTAAGTTATAAAAGTAGCCCAAATACCATCAACTCCGAGCCCATTATTGACGTCCCTGTTCAGAAGACTGGTAAAAGTGTAAGAAGAGCATCAAACAACGCAGTTCCCGGTACAGACCATAACATGCCCCGTCCCTCACCGAAAGAAAAGCAGCATCAGAAAACAAACCCCAATAAAAGCCCCCAGAATAACCGCATCCCTCCTCCTCTTATTCCCAATCTTTCCAATCAAAGCATTCACACCGGGAACCTGGCTCGCGGCACCCACAATCCTCCGATTAATACTCGAGATCGTCTCACGCTGCAATCCAAAGTTCTCATTGATCGCATAAGCCTGGCTCAGCACGCCATCCATCACCCCATGGCTCTCGTCTATACGGCGCCGCTCCTCCAGCATGTAATCTTCCTCTGCGGCAGCGGGGTTCGAGGAGCGGTAGGCGTTGATGTCGGAGCGGACGTTGGAAAGAAGATTCGCGCGATCTCGGGTCTCGGCGATTGCGGAGGTGAGGCGGGACAGTTCGCGTTTGTGTTCTGTGAGGATTTCGCGGTGGCGGGTTAGGTTGTTTTGTTTGAGGGCGGAGGAGGTGAGGGTTGCTTCGGAGTCGAGGAGGCGGGCGAGTTGGGCGATTAGGGATTCGCGCTGTGATATATGTGCTTAGATGCTGGCTACAGATGCTTCTAGGAGCGCGGCTTGTACCTTTTCTAGGAGGTCTTTGATCTGGGTCTGGTTTCGGATTTCTTCTTCTGAGGGTTGCGGAGGTAGCGTCGTCATCGAGGCATATTGGGAGTAAGTGTGGAAGAAGTTTTCGGTCTGCAATTAATAGTATGGTTAGCATGATGATGCCAGAATTCCATATATGAGGTCTTGTCTCGACCGTGCGGAGCGTACCTGAGTCTCCAGAGATCTGGCCTGCTGCCGTAGTTGTGCCCACCCGGCACCGGTAGAGGACGCCATTTGTATAGGAACAGAACAGAATTTGATTCCTTACGGGTATGACCTAAACGTAAACAAGACTCGAAAGTCAAAATTCGAAATGAGGAGCTCTCCGTCCAGCGGAACCGCAACACTTGCAATTAATTGAAACTGTTGTTACCTGGTAGTAGTCTCCATACCTCTCCACGCGGCCAACAAGTTCCCGATCCGGAGAGCGTCATCAGCCGCGCCGCGGCACCAGCCACAGTCACATGATCCAGTGCCCGCTTAGCCGCCGCACCACGCCAAGGAGCAAAAAAAAGCCCTAGTCCCACAGAAACATCCCCAAATCGACCCGGTCCGTCTTCAATCCTCACGTCGACAATCAACCATTCGACAAGAAGCCGCCCACCATGGTATGTACAGGGACTCTGTCGAAACTGCGTTCAAACCTGGGAAAAGCGACATGCTGATTCCGAATTTTCATAGTCTTCCAAGGTCAAGGCCGGTCAACTCTGGGGAAAGAGCAAGGATGATCTCACAAAGCAGCTTGATGAGCTGAAGACCGAGCTGGCTCAGCTCCGTGTCCAGAAGATCACTGGCGGTGCCTCGTCGAAGACCCAGCGGATGTACGTTTGAATTTGAATCCCTGTCTACTGCAACAGAATTACCCCGGATGGAAAGATTGGAGATTGGATCGGGAAGAATGTGCGTTTGGTCGGGCGGCAATATTACAACACAAATCGAGACTAAGAATCTGGAAGCGAACCCAACAAGTCCATAACGACATGAATCTGAATAAGAGGAACTCCACGAACTGGAACGAAATTTGCGACTGACCGCGCGCATTCACCCGACCAACCCGACCACAATCACTTTCAACTCCATTCACCCAGACAACCCTCAAAAATTTCAAATCATAGAAAAACAGGAATGCTGATACTCTCGCTTCACAGCCATGACGTTCGCAAGTCGATCGCTCGTGTTCTCACCGTCATCAACGCCAACCAGCGCTCCCAGCTCCGCCTCTTCTACAAGAACAAGAAGTACCTCCCTCTTGACCTCCGCCCCCGCCTGACCCGCGCTCTCCGCCGCCGCCTCACCAAGCACGAGGCTACCCTCAAGACCGAGCGCCAGCGCAAGAAGGAGATCCACTTCCCCCAGCGGAAGTACGCCATCAAGGTACGACAGACATGCAGCACAAATTCCGTTGGCGTCTCATTTTGAGACTTTGGGTCATAGTTATAGGTCTATGAGAACAAGGGCTAATTATTGTTTTCTTGCAGGCGTAAATTCAAAAAGGAAAAGACGGGGTCGAGTCTGGATCTTGATGATGGAGTTCTGGGACGTCGTTTGACCTAGCCTGCCTGTTCTAGGAGGTTCGCATAAAAGACATGGATTATGTATCTTAGAAGAAAAGATGCAGGTCGATCTTGAATGAATCCTTTGATTGCAATGACATTAATGCCCACATCTAATCACTTCGGCTACTTGTCCCTCTGGTGAGAGAACGATGCACTCTAGTGTCGCCTTCGTTCAATTAACTAGAAGGGTATCGCCCCTTGTGCCTTTGCAGCTCACTGCATTTGATGAAGTAGACGTCACATAATGTTCACTATTCTTGGTACTTAGTAGGACGCACATACTACTCCTTTTTACTTTCAGCACTCCGCTAAACCTACCATTTACAAGCGTTCTAAATTGTTGTGCATGTCCGTCAATCTTCATAATCTCTGTCTACTTGATTCTTGACTCTATTCCATACAACCCACCAAAAGCCAATAACCACCACTATCATCTAACTATAAACCTAAGCAGTCATCCCCGCCTCAAGATTCCACATCCCTCCACAAATACAAGACCTCAAATGCCCCAACTTATAAATCATCCGAAACGCCAAAACCGAACGCGGCGGGTACATCGCTTCAGAAATCTCACAGCAGCGAACACAACGTCTGGTCAGGTGGCCGCCTTGAGTATTCTTTGAGTTCGCCTCCGAGGAGCCCAAATTCAAAGAGACCGAGGTTCCGGCTCTAGGAATCGGCGCCTTCTTAATAATATCCACGTCCCTCGACCGTCTAAACGCTTCCGTCCGCGAGTCACTCCCAAACCCAAGCCAACTATAATCGCCCAGATATATACTCATCCGATCAACCTCCCCCCTCATAGCAGGCACAGTCTGGCGCAGGATAGTCGAAACAGCCGTAACAAGGACCGGCGGAATCCGTGAACTAACGAGCAATTCCTTCTCCGGGTTGGGCCGCTCGTTATCGCCAAACCCGGCGCCCGTGTAGGCGTGTTTCACGGCGGAGTCGACGTACGTGAGGAGTTTCTCGTAGACGTCTGTGCGGACGGGGGAAGACTCGAGCGCGGCGCAGATCTCGGCGTAGTAGACGCGCGAGTCGCCCGTTAAGGGGGCGTTTGCGTACCCGGCGTGGATGCCGCGAAGGCCGCGGCAGATGAAGCGGAGGAAGGCGCGGGACATGCTGCTTAGGAGGATTATGAGGGGGAAGGAGGAGGTTGATTTTACTGTAGTTCTGTTAGTTTTGGGCTTTGTTTTGGGCTTTGTTTTGGGCTTTGGATGGGGAGGGGTTGGTGGGACGAACGTTTTTGGTTAAAGGCTTCTTGGTCGTTGGAGACGCTCTCGAAGTCGTCTGCAAGGTCGAATAGTTCATTTAGGATGTATAGGGAGAAGTCAATGGCCCATTTGGTGTTACCAAGGACCATGCGTAGAACATCTATCGGCTGTCAACAACGAACATATGTTCATAGGCATTTCGATAACGGTCTCACCTGGATCATGCGGCTCGGGCGCCTGGACTCCTTTGTTGTATTGGATGAAGAATGGATATATGATAGCGGCCTGGCGAAGCTGGATAATGGCCCACGGTACATTGGAAGTTATGCTGCGCGCCTTAAACTTGCTCTTGAAGCCCAGGGCTGCTTGTATGCTGAGTGCGCGGGGAATATATGGGTGGTTCATCAACTTATCATGCTCTGTCGTGAAGTTGCAGTTGATGGACAACGCCCGGTACACCTCGTTGAGAAAGACTGTTTGAGCATCTGCAGGTACATTAGTGGAAAGTCTGCGGCTGAACAGGGAGAAGACTAACCTTGCGATAATTGACGTATTAACAGCAACAGAATATCGTCTGTGTTAACTTCGCCGCCACAGCCACGGCAGAACGCCAACGTTAATGAAGCAACGGCCGCAGAGAATTTATCTAAAACTAAGTTAGACGTAAGATGGCGCAGACAAAATGTCATCACATACTTTCGTCGTAATGGCCACTTCCCGCTCCGTAGGAATGTTCCATAATTCTGAGGCGGGTCTGCCCGTCACTGTCTAGACCTACTACAACGCAAGCGTTCGGTGAAAAACTGATATATATTCCTGCAACAACAAGTCAGCATGAAAAGATAAGTTACCAGGGTCCTAAAAGACGAACCCGCAGAGTCAAGCGGATAGTGAAACCCTGCTTGGGCGAGGCTGGTAACAGTGTTTGCATCGTCGATTCCATCAAATACAGACATGGTCTTTGGATCAAAGAACGAAACGGAACTATCATCGTAGGATACCGCGAGGACATTGCCATATTCTGTCTGATCGACCGAAATGACATGACGATCCGACGTGATGTCGTCAAGGCGACGCAGTATAGTTTTCGGCTGGACCTTTTGTTAGCCGATACTTTTTTTATGTTAAGAAAGAATCATACCTTGACCTGAACGTTGCTCTTTTTCGAGGCTACCTCGTCAAACTTGGGATGTAAAGCAGGGGCGCCGGTTTCCAGCTGCCACCGGACAATGGTGCTGGCTGGTATTTGTGGTTGTTGATGCGGAAGGATGGCGTGAGGCGGTATTGAGAAAACGGCCACTATCCAAGGGTTTGGCGTCGACCCTGCAGAATTATCCGACGCAGGAAGAATGACTTGTAAAGAGGTAAGGCAATAAAGAGAGCTCGCAAGCGGGTAATGTTCGTCTGGGTTCTCGCCTGTTCCACGGTTGCTCGGAATATTGTAAGGCACTTCAACCTTGGAGTGAACGAATCGAAAACTTGGAACAGGGTACTGTTGAGGGGTTTGTTTCGGCTGTGTTGGATCCCATTGCGGAGGGTTCCACTGAATGCTCACCCGGTAAAGGGATATCTTTTGACAAGTTGAATGCGTAGCAATCAAGATACCTGCTTGAGTCGCTACCAGAGCCGCATGGGTGAATAACCTGTCAGAGTAGCTTGTGTTCTTCAACTCCGCTGTTATCTCGGCCCATCGGTTATCAGGATTTTGATAGAGAAGTTTCATAACTCCCGACCTTGTGATGCAGAGAAGCGCTGCTTTACCAGCAGGATGAAAAGGGCCAATGGGGCGCCTCCTGAATGGTGAATACGCCCAACGACCCTGTACCTTGGCTGCTTGGTAGAACGAATGCACCTGGATGAGTTCAGCTACTTGACGATACACGGCACGTGGAAAATGTACTAACCGAACGGTGTTGGTTTAACCACATCATGCCCACAATCCTGGCGCCATCGTCATCGACATCGAATGCCGCCTGGCGAGATCCGTTTATGCTATTCAGAGCAATTGGGATGGAGCAGATGGAGACTCGCCCAGACGAATCAGCCACTGCTAATTCTAACCCAGACTCATTCCAGCAAAGATGAACCAGGGTATGGCCGTCGTGGGCCTCCGCAATCTGATTGAGCGGCGTCTCTTCGCTCAGCACCCACTTGCCATCTGACTGTTGGCACCGAAGATGACGAACGTTCACTCTGAGAGAGTCTTGCGAGATGTATGCAATACACCCAAGCCTCGACCAGGCAATTTTCCTAGATAGTCAGCACAGAGATAACTATCACATTGATCTTTGGGGTCATACTGGCAACATCCAACCAGCCTCATTTCATCCAGCCGTTGGGCTAGACCTTTCGTAGTGGTGGTAGTGCCCGTGGGCAAACCCAGCTCTAGCGAGGTGGATTCACCGAATAAATCGTCGACATTGATCCCGTCCTCCATGATTAAGGGCATGCTGAGGCACCCAGTGGGTGATATAAGAGTCTATGCGGCGATGGTATAAGAAAATCTATGAATCAATGAAATCATAACAGCACCCAGGTATCATAGTGGGTGCGATCCACTGCTGAGCGGGAGGGATCACGGACGGGGGGGTAAGAAGTCAGCGGGGCGTAGAAAATATGACATTGAAGCTGCAACTTGTGCGTTAAACAGACGACAGGGGCAGCAGTCATGGATCTAATGATATCGGCTTCTGTTTCTGCAGATCAAACATCTCATTATTCTGGCTTCATAAATATGAGCGACTCAGACTAGCATCCAGTGGAGCCCCGACCCATTGGCTGATTAAGCATCACGTGCAGTCATGTGCCCGCGATCACCGGGTCAACCAACAATATCCTCGAGTTCTCTGGAGAATTGCGCTTGCTGAGTTAAAGAATAGCAACTGATAGAGTTACACTTATATATCTTGTAAAGCAGTCAGATTATCTGACACCGTACATTAAGGGCAAGCCGCAGTATAGGTATAGCAGGGGGAGTGTTTCAGCGTCAGGCTGTTTATGCGTGAAACATCAGTGATCAGGTTAGACCCCGGGCCCCAGGGAGGCTAATCCGCTTTAGGGCTTAAGCTGCAGGTCCATCCGCTGGCAGGAGGAAAATGAACCAATCAGAATTGGAGAACATCTGCGACCGAAAACAACTTCGATCCTCAGCAGTGCAGCCCATCATCAGTTCGTAAGTCGATAGAATCTGCTTGATTTCTACAGGCAAGTTACGTCAGGAATATATATATCGGCTGGACATCTTTGAGGCAAAGGGCGGTATCGCTCAATCTCCAGCATTCCTCCCTCCATCCCCCGCTGCTCCTCCTCTCGTCTCTTGCAGCTCCTACGCTCTGCTCGAGTCTTCGGCGGCTTCTTCCTCTCCAGATTATCAGGAATCCCGTGGGTCAAAATAAACACAACGCCGGCTGCAAGCGAGAGAACCATCAGAGCCCGCTTTGGTCCCTCCTCGCTCCTCTTCCCGCTCTTCCTCACAACCTCTTCCCCTCTGCCTTCATTCTTTCGCATCAATACCACTCCTGAGGTCGGGCCCCATCGCAGTCACGGGGTTTCCAGTTCTCGAGAGTGAGAATACTGCTCTCTCGCCAGCATCCTGATCCCCCTCGACCCCGTCATCTGTTCTCTTTTCTTTCCTCTTCCCGAAGCCAACGAGTCTCAGACGTTTCGACTCTGGGCCCCCTGGGATAATTATCCTCTTGTCTTCCAATTGAAGTCGGTTTCTTGTTCGATTATCACTCATGATTGCAATTCAAAGGACATTCTAGTCTTTAGGCCCTTTGTCACAATCTCTCTTTCTCGCCCTTTCTCCCTTTTCCCTTATTTCATCGCACCATCCCGACCGGCGTCATAATGGCTCCTCACAAAACCAAACCCGCAACCGCAACCACAACCAAAAGCAACACCACCTCTGCTACCTCTTCCTCCTGTCCGTCTCCAAATAGCCTTCAGGTCCCGGTGATGGATTATTTTGCATTTTCAGACGACGACTCGGATTTGAGCGACGCGCCGTCGTCTCCTATCGAGCCTCCAGACTTCTTCCTGCCCTCCCCGGATGAGTCTAGCGCCGGCCAAGCCGAACGCCCGCCCGCCAGAAAGAAGCGCCGTGTGGCCGGCCCCAAGGAGCGCAAAACACAGCTACTTGATCTCACTCCACGCGCCGACCTTGCATACAGCGAACAGGACGCTCAAATCAATCTCCTCGTTAACACTATCCGCAATCACCGAAAAATTGTCGTAATTGCTGGAGCTGGTATCTCCACTTCTGCAGGCAGTACGCGCCCCAGGCGAACTCTCTACTAATCTCGTTCAAGCTAATATCTGACCATCTAGTTCCCGATTTCCGCTCCCATGCTGGCCTATTCAAGTCTCTGCAAAAGAAACACAACCTCAAGGCGTCGGGCAAGCTCATGTTCGACGCCGCCGTTTACCAAGATGAAACGTTGACCGCCTCGTTTCAGGAGATGGTTCGGTCGCTGTCTGAAGAAGCTGCAAAGGCAAAGGACTCGCCCACAGCTTTCCACCATATGCTCGCCCGATTGGGTAGCGAAGAACGTCTGACCCGCTTGTATACTCAAAATATCGACGGCATTGAGACATCACTGCCCCCTCTAAAGACCCAAATTCCATTAAACGTCAAAGCGCCATGGCCGTCCACGATACAATTGCACGGAAGCCTTGAGATGATGGTGTGCCAGAAGTGCCGGTGCATGAAAGAATTTGATCGGGAGATGTTCGACCGTCCCGATGCCCCAGAGTGCCCGGAGTGTACTATTAACAACCAAATTCGCTTGGAAACCGGCCAACGCAGTCATGGAATCGGAAAAATGAGACCTCGCCTTGTTCTATACAACGAGCACAACCCGGATGAAGAGGCCATCACATCCGTAATGAACGCGGATATACGCTCGCGTCCAGATGCGCTAATTGTGGTGGGGACCAGCTTAAAGATCCCTGGGGTGCGTCGACTTGTCAAGAGTCTGTGCTCGGTTATTCGAAGTCGCCGCAATGGAGTCACCATGTTCATCAACAATGAACCACCATCCGGAAAGGAATTCGAAGACTGCTTTGACTTGGTAGTCAAGGGTGATTGCGAGGAAGTGGCACGGCTTGCGCAACTGAAACGCTGGGACGATGATTCGAAGCCCATATTCGACGAATGCAACCCTTCAGACGTCGAGCGGATCAAGAGCGAACAAGGACCGATTTCTGTCCTTATCCGTACACCGAAGAAGACGAAGATTGAACAGACCGGCATGCTCACGCCATCGTCCAGTTACGATGGAGATGCCGAGGATCCTTCAAAACCTGCCCTCTCGAATCCCGCCAGCAAAGGAAAGAACCTGGCGGAAGTCCTCAAGGCCAACAAGCGAGAAGCACCTAAGAAGGCCTCTCAGAAAGCAGGCGTCAAGAAGCCTGCGCCTCGGAAACAGACCAAGAAGGAGCCGGCCAAGAATGCTAAAATTACGACCTTCAGTAGAGTCACCAAGGCACGAAAGGTCGTACCTGAAGAGAAATCGATCAAGCTTGAGAAAGAGGTGCACAAGGCAATGCATCCCGTGCCTCCAGGGGCAGTGCGCAACAATGCCTCGAATCCACCAATGTTCCCTGGTTTGGCTTCCAAGGGAGACTCAACGCCGTCTAGAACTCAATGGCGTGACCCTGAAACGATCTCACCCAAGTCCATTCCGAACGGAATGAGCGCGTTGCTTAACCAGTGACCGCAGACTCTTTTCATATTCACTCGATCCAAATTCACTTGTTTGAGATACCAATGATAGACTACGGCATCGGCGTTCCCGCGTTATCTGTCTGGCTGGTGGAACGGCTATACCTCTAATGCATGTACGCGAGATAGGATAAGGAGTTCATGTTGGCGTTGAGGGGGCCATTCATTGTTGCAGATATATCATATTATTTTTGTTTTCGGAGCATATCTTTCATGGCGCACTGTTGGGATAATAGGTATTGTGTACATCACATCAATCAGACATCATCAAGCCTATTCATCTTTATCATCTTGTTTATGTATATCTTGAAGAGCGTAGGAATCGGTAATTCAGACTCAAGTCAAGTTTTGGACTACCCCAACTCTAGATCCCCGCGCAGTTGACTCCCAGGCCCCTCTTCGTCAGAGTCAGTATCACCACCAGCATCAGGATCCATCATGCGCCGTGCCCTCGCACCGCGGTCCAAGTCCTCCACCCGGTCAACATCATATTCACGGCCTTCGTCCTCATGCTCATCATCTTCCTCTTCTTCCTCCGTTGCATCGGCATCCTCTTCATGCTCTTCCTCCTCCGCCTCAACCCCATCTCCTTCTCCTTCCCCTTCATCCTCCATATCATGATCCTCATCCTCCTCGTCAACGACCTCATTACCCGCCCCATCCCTCTTCACCCTCTTCGCGCCGCGAACAGCAACTTCTTTCTTAATTGGCCCTGTCCCCGTTGGTCCTTCCGCTTGCTCTTCACCTCCCCCTGCAGCAGGTGCAGCATCCCCATCCCCATCCCCACTCTTCCTCGGCCTCCGCTTCGCAGCCTTCATCTCACTAAACATATCCAACTCCTTCTCGAGCCGCGGCCTGAACCCCTCGAATTCCAGTTCCGATATGGCATTTAGCACGTCTGCGGGGGAGACTGTTCGTTTTGGGGTTGCTTCGTTGGCACTGTACCAGTACATTATACATTAGCTATAGTTCCAGAGGGAGGAAACGGCAAGGGAGGAAAGGGTGAAGAACGCACTGCGAAGACAAATAAGAAACAAACACCGTCGCGGCCTTCTGGATCGCGAGCACCGCATCCTTCTGCACGGATGTATTCGGTGGCAAGACAGATTTCGCTAGGCGGAGGGTTATGGAGCGGGGGAGGAGGTAGTCCTGTATAGATGGCTTCGCATTAGTCTTCTCTTCCTGGTCCTTATAGGCATCGCAGGGGTTTCCGTAAAGGGAACGCTGACGGACCTCAATTGAGACGCCCTCGGCGCGGGCTTTGAGTTGTTGCTCTGTTGCTTGGACTTGGACGGGTTTCGTGGTTTCGGGTTGGGGTTGGTCTGCGGCGGCGGCCGTGGCGTCTGGTTCTTCTTGGGGTGTGGAGGACATTGTTGGCTTGCCCTTGCTCTATCTGTCTCTGTCGGTATTTGGACGAGTTTTGTTTCGGTTTATTGTTCCAATGCTGGGGGGATTTGTCGGTCGTTGTGATCGTGGTCGTGGTCGTGGTCGCGAGGTGGTTAACCGTTACGGGCGGCGGGATGTTCGAAGTTCTTGCAAGGTTTCCTCTATCTTTGACTTTGGTGACGCGTTCGTTGGATTGTAGAGGCTGGCTCTGTTCTCTCTCGGTAAAGGATAGCGAGAACTAAGTGGTTGTGATTGACAACATTAATGAAGAGAGGATGTCCTCAAGCAAGGCGGGTGATCTCACTTAACGCGACGCGATTGAGTTGGAGAAGCCGTCGACGGGAGCGCGTCTCCACATTCAATTCTTCTGCGCTGCTCGAACTACTTATCTACAAAGTACGCACTCGGTCTCTATTTGATTAAAGAGAGCAGGGTGTATTTGATCCTACGTGTGTCCAACAATGGGTACTTAATCTCTTTCTGCTTCATGCATGTGATTCGAATAGCAGGACCAAAAATAAGAGCAAAAAAATGCGCCAGATGAGATTTGAACTCACGATCTTCGCATATTTCGAATACGAGTGCGACGCCTTACCCCTTGGCCACTAGCGCACGAGTGACAACATTTGCCACTATTGTGCCTTGTTAACTTAGACGTAAAGATTACATTCTGGATACTCTCAGGTCGGCGGCACCCTCTCCGATAGATACCTATGCCCTGGAGGCCAAGATTACAAAATATTAAGTGTCAACTACAACGTATAACGTGTGGAATATAGTTAGTGGATGGTACAGGACATAGCAAGTATCTCCGTAATTACCACTTATGGCTCATGGCACCTAATGCAACAAGCTCTCTCATGTCCATTAGGTGTGGGGAATCCGGGAACCAGGGCTATTCAACGCTATATCTCGGCGTGTGGTGTCTTCCAGTTTACATGTTGCGCCCTGGTTCTCAAGGCATTCGTTATGAAATGATGAGGGGCCTTTCGCACGATAGAACAGAATATATGCCAATGCCCGTGAGAGACGGCTTACGGATATATATCTGCAATCAAGATGCAGGCCCAATATCAGCAATCCGACAAACCACAGAAACAAACGTCACGTATTAGTGCTGAATGTCATCAAACTCATCTGCATTGACTCAACTCGACTACACCAATCTATTTTGGCTGTACCCATAACGCCGTCTGGTATCCCAAGACCATGACATGACATGACAAAACATGAATGAAAACGAACGACAGAAGAAGCGAAACAGAGAAAAGACATTAGGTGGCAAATGAAAGTAATTACTCCTCCATAGCTTCATCCCCACCGCTTCCATCACCCCATAATCCCTCGATCTTGAATTCCGCCGCCCACTCCGTGACCACCTGCCGGGTGTCAACACCTGGAGCAGCAGGCGCAGCATTTGTACCCGCACCCGCGGCATCCGTTGCGTTGACGACCCGCAAAACAGGAGGCGTAGCCCAGCCCTGGATACGTCCATCGCGCCAGTCGTTGACGACAGTCATTGCGGCGGCCTCGAGGTTTGGAACACCGCGCTTGCCGAGACGTCCGCGTTTGCGGGCGACCTGGATAAGGAAGTCGTTTGTCTGGTCCGAGGTCGATTCACCGGAGTAGAGAGTGGGGATGCCGTAGACTTGCAGAAGTTTCTGGAGGAGACCCTCACTAGAGGAAAGGCGTTTAAGGAGGAGGGTGACGGCAGGGATGGGGTCTTCAATTTGTTTAGGTGGAATGGCGTTGAGGAGGATGAGGCGGGCTTGCTCGTTGACCTTTTGCTTGCTCTTCTTGTTCTCGCCACCTGCATTGGGGAAGACGATACCCGGGGAGTCGATAAGCTTCAGCTTGCTGTCGAGCTTGACCTCGCGGAGGTTTGTAGTGACACCGGCTTCGGCACCCGTGGGGCATGCATTGCTAGAGCCCTTGCTCATGCGGGCTGTGAGGGCGTTGATGACAGAAGATTTGCCGACGTTGGGGTAGCCGATGACGCCGACGGAGATGGCGCGGCCGAGACCCTTGTTCTGGGCGTAGGTCTTCAGCGCACGGAAGAGTGTCTCTGATGTTCCTTTTACCGAGAGCTGCTTGTGGTCGAAGCTATGGGCGTTGCCGGCGCCGTTGGACGCCTTCAAGGGCAGGGTAGGGAAGTATCGGCGCAGGTGGATGAGCCAGTTCTTGAGCACAGTCGGCGGAACGAGGTCGATCTTGTTGAGGATGAGGATGAGGCGCTTCTGCCCGCCGTCCGCGGCCATGATTTCCCGCTCGACCTCCTTTGACCGTGTGCCCTCGGGGTCACGCGCATCCAACACATAGAGGATAACATCGGCCGCCTCAACAACCTTCTTGAACACCTTATCAAACGCCCGGCGCGAGCTCTCCTTGCTCGCGGTAGTAAGAGCAGGAACCCCGTCCTCATCCACCTCCACATCACCGTCCTCGCTCATCCCATCCATATCATCATCCTCATCCATCTCGTCCTCGTCATCATCACCCGCGGCGCCATCATACTCCGCCGCTCTAGCCCTAGCGGAAGCAAGCAGCGCAGCCATCGGATTCGAATCGTCGCCGCCCATATCCTCATCCATCTCGTCCTCCAACGAATCATCATCATCAACCATCCGGTTTCCCACTACCTCTGCCTCAGCAGCATCGCCATCGCCCTGCTTCGCAGCAGCGCGCCGCTCACGAGCCTGTTCACGAATACGCTCTTGCTCCTCGGCTTTCATTCGCCTCCGCTCCTCAATCTCCTGGAGCATCTTTTCCTTATGTGGGAAGAGGTTGGGGATACCGGGGTCTTTCTTGATCTTGGAGCGCCATTCGGGATTCTTAAATCAAACATTAGCCACACCACCCAGAGCTAGCAACAATACGGGGAAAAAGAAGATTTGCGTACCTTCTTCGCAAGCTTTCTATTCTTGCGCTGTTTCGCCGCGGAGGCCTTTTCGATCTTGTGCCGGAGCCGGACGGGCGTCCGCTTTGAGGTTTTCCCTGAGCAGGTGAGCTGGCATTCAAATATAAATTAGATACAGCAAGTAACATACCTAGCTTGACCATTTTGACGGAGTCTGTATGTTGTTTTTGCACTCGGTATCTTCTCCGCCAAAACTCGGTCTGGAATTTTTTGAAGATTTCCCGCGCTAAGATAACCGGGGCAGGGTTTCGCCGATCTCCGAGATCGTGAGGAGTATGACGAGGGGCATCGGGATTCAGCTCCCCGGAATTTACATTCTGTCTTTTGCCGTCACTCTTTCATAAATATCTTTTTGAATCTATAGATCGTTCTTATCACACCCAGAGTCTACGGAGTTACTAGACGATTTTCGCTGTTCTGCAATTACACAATGGCTGCCACCGGATCCTTCTCTGCCCCTCCTCAGACCCTCACTTTTGATGGTTTACTTTCGGACTTTGATGGTACAATTGTCGATTCCACAGACGGTGAGTAATTACCCCAGATCTACGGCTGTTGGGGACTCTGGTTGACCTTTGACTTGCACTGTGATGCTGACGGTATCGCCTCGCAGCCATCGTAAAGCACTGGCATAAGTTAGTCGCCCCGATAGGAAAGGGAGGAAGCAGGCAAATCGGATGATTGAGAGGCTAACACCACACATTAGGATCGGCGAAGAACTCGGAGTTGACCCTAAAGTAATCCTGGCTACCTCCCATGGCCGCCGGAGTATCGACGTCCTACAGCTGTACGACCCTCCAAAAGCCAACTGGGACTGTAAGTATATATACCGCCGCGCAACTATAACGGAGCACGTTAGTTAATGTTTGTCGGGACAATTAGATGTCAGCTTCATTGAAGGAGTCATCCCGAAAGAGTACGGCTCCGACGCCACCGAAATCCCCGGCGGGCGAGCTATCCTTGCTGCACTGGAAGAAAGCGGCGCAAACTGGGGCGTCGTGACATCGGGCACGCGCGCATTGATCGAAGGCTGGCTGGGTATTCTCGAGCTCACACATCCAAATGTCCTAGTTACCGCGGAGGATGTGGAGCAGGGCAAGCCCGATCCGCGATGCTATTTGCTGGGCCGGAAGAAATTGGATTTGGAGCATTCCTCGTCGATAGTCGTGTTGGAGGATGCGCCATCGGGCATCAAGGCAGGCAAGGCAGCCGGTTTCACCGTTATTGCATTGACCACGACGCACACGTTGGAGCAGCTCCAGGCCGCCGGGGCGGACATCATCGTGGAGGATCTGAAAAGTGTTAAGGTGAAGGGTGTTGTTGATGGGCGGGTCCAGTTGGAAGTCCTCAATGCCTTCCAATAGAGCATTGTGTTGTTTTTCGGCAAAACCGCCTCGGAGCTGGCCCTAGGCTGCGACCTTCGCGGCGGATATATCGGTGAGCTTCTTGTCCTGCTTGCTCTGTTTGCCAAGCAGTACGATTCATAAGATAGACGCTAGAACGATAGACAGCGTTATTGTATAAAGACTCTGGAGTTTAGGTTTTTTCTGCAGGATATATGACGTGTGCAATCAGTGAGTTGGGGATGAGCCTTGCGTAGATGTAAGGATCTAGCAACCGCTTTCCATGGCCACGCGGCGCTCTTTCCGTGATGAGAAACACGTATGGACGCGGGTCGCTGATGAGTTGGTTAGTGAAATTGAGCTCCTCTAATCGTTGCCAGCATGCTTCGACAAAATGGGAATACACTGGGCAAGGCCACGTGAGGCAAAGGTGAAGGCTAAGGAGCCTCGCAGCTTCTAAGCCAAGGATCGGAGCTCTCATCCCCAACGCTCTATATACCCACCCATGGTAGCGGTGTAAAGCCATCAGCTTTTGGAAAAGGCCAAGTATCTCAAAATGGGAACTCGTGCGCTTAGCTTTGGGAAGAATGAGACAACGAGGTCGGCCGAGCCGGCACACCGATAAGGGCCATCGCGAGCAGGGCGGCACCGCTTGCCAGCCCTTTGATGTTCCATGGCCGGGCCCAGAGCTTGAACCAAATCGCCAATATTCCAAAGCTTTGCTTGGGAGTTAGAAGTTAGAGCTCGAGCTCACCGACAAGCTGAACTTGCCGCAGCAAAACCTGAGCTTCGGATTGAAGGGGCTGGTCAAAATCGGAGCAAGACGCGACGTCAAAGGTAAACAGTAAACATTGTTGCTGCAAAGATGTGCTCCTGCAGAGGGAAGCAGCCGATGAACCACGGAAAAAGCAACGTCAAAGGGCACAGACTCGACTGCTGTTGTCCACTCAGGTGGTGTCGGAGATGCAATCGTACGACCGTTTCTACAGCATCTGCTTCGACCATCATGCGTCCTACCACACGAGCATGCATAACGCTGTTTTCGAGGCCGAAAAGATGCGGTGATCCGCTAACGACGACGCACTCGTTGACAGGAAGCCGATCAAATTCTTGAAAGCTGATGTATCGGATTTCCTGCCGACACCTCAAGTCAGAAACGAGACTAGATCGCTCGCTGGATCCGTCCTGCACCGCAACGACTTGTTGAGCGCCATCTGCAAGGGATGATGTAACATGGGTCATCCACCGAGAGTAGGAGACTGTTCCCTTTTCTGATCCTTGTCAGACCCTGGTCTTCTTCCATCGTTCTTAAGCGGGCTGCCCCCGCAGATCCGATCTCATGGTAAGCTTGGGTGAGGACTATACCCGGAATTCCGAAATCCGAAGTACGCAAGGAAGGAAGACAGAAAGAACAGAGAAAGTTTCAAAAAGTCGTCCCGGAGACGAAGAGAAGCTCCTGCCTTAGATGGTAACTGCTATATGCGTTCTGCAGTTTGCACATAATTTGATGCACATATCTTGATGCATATTTGTGCATCCTTTGTTGCATCTGTCCTCTGTACGAATTCTGCGCATTGGACGGGTGCTCCCCGGGTCCAGGCTCGAAGCTGGAGCGCATCAAGGCGGCATGAATAACGGCATAGCAGTAACCAGAGCTTGACCGTCTGTGCTCGACGTAACATAGCAAAGAAGTTGTCAGCCAAAATAGTCACTGCCAGCGTCGTGCAACTGCACCGTCGTACACCAGAGATAGCTACCGCCACCCAGTAGTCCCTGGAGTTTGTGTCGCGAAAGAAAGGGCAAAGTTGAGACAGCGCCTCTCGAGTCTGGTCCCTTAAGTGGCCACCGAGCTCTCTCCACCTACCAATTGACACTATTGCCGGAGTGACAAATCCAAAACGAACCCCTTCGGTCCAGAATCATACAATAGCTCTCTGAACATGCCTGGGCTATCATGGCCCTCTAGAGACGCCCGTCAAGTCTTCAACACCGACACGGCGAGACCGACAAAAAGCACACCGCCACATTTTGGAGTGCTCCTGCCGAGCTGGTGGCAAAATAGCTGTGTAGTAGCTCAATTTCGTGAACCGAGTGTGGCGTAGCTGGGACCGTGCTGATCTCGTCGACCCCGCGCTTCGTCTACTCCGAAGTACGTAGGTATTAGGCAGTAAGATTACGGAAGGCGCTGGGGCGTACTGTAGGTGTACTCGCACAAAGCTTGCATTCGAATTGTAGGCATGGCGATTCGATGTCACAATTCCTGTTTTTTTTGGGAGGTTTGACACCATATCCAGAGACCTGACAACCAACATCACGCGATGACTAACCCAGGAAGATCACCGGTAAAAACTGAAGCCCTCATTTACCGGGAGTAGATAATTTGCGTCCCGTAATGAGCCCCAGAGTGATTGACAATGATCAGACCCAGGAGTGTGGGAGGATCGAGATGGGAATGGCTGATGGGTTACAGTAGAATACTCCGCTGCCAAGGATTAACCTTATGCCAAAGGGACTTAGCGCAGAACATCATTTGGGTGTACCAGTACTTGCTGAATTCGTTGTACGGAGAACAATTTGGTCTCAAAACTTGGGGGCGAGGCCTTCTGCGGGACTTGAGGGGTTACCTGCTCCTGAGGTATCTTTTCGGAACCCTGATAACTACGTCATCGACGATACTCGGCGGATAACGCTCGTCTAGGATTCCGATTCGATGTTTGAGTTTCTCGTCGTTTCAGCCGGCGATGACGGGTCCTTCGCACGCTAAGTAGTCAGTTCGCCTCAACCGGGGGGTACGTGCGCTGTGGTTGCGGGCACCGGGATCATCCCAGGGCTTCATCCGCGGTCGATCTACTGTGTAGTGTAGGGCTTGTATTCTGCTTTGTTGTTGTCTGCATGCTGAAGCACACCCTTGACTGTGATGAACAGTGACTGGAATACTGATTGGCTTCTGGAGAGAAGAAGATTTTCCTCGGGGCACTGTATATGAGTTCATTGGCTCATATACGACGACATCCTCCAGGTTCAGTGACAGAACCTGCCGCTGGCGGCTGGATGATGGTGGCCAATGCGCGAAGACTGCTTCTATGTACGTGAACTGTGATTTGCTTGGCTGGCGGCTGATGGGCTCAAAAAGAGGGTCTCTTTTGCTCGTTTGGTGTACTGAAACGAGCACCGAGTTACTCCGATGATCAGAGTACACAGTAGTATCAGAGAAAGGACGCGTACTTTGGTAATCATGGAGACCAGTGGCAGGGCGATCCATGTCCTGGGCGAGGTGATTGGCCGTTCCATAATCGCCTATTGAACCAAACAGCGTTCCCCAGGTCAAGAGTATGATGATGTTCAAAATTCCTGGGCTTACGATACGGCTCCAGCCTCCGAGATACCGATAAAGGCCTGCCGTTTAGACTGTTTGAGGCGAACGTTGGATTGTCAATCTGCCTTGCCGCAATTTGAAAATCAGAAAGAGGAACTTGAGGAGCATGAATGCAGAATTGCATGCATAAACCGCTCGAGTATTTGCCAAACAAGACCCGCATGGAGAGAATCTGATAGTTCCGAATCAATGAGCCCCTAACATATTCGGGAGTCGAAGCGGCCACTTGCGCTGCATGGAGAGTACTCAGGGTGGTCCTTGGGCAGCTGTTGCGTAACCTGTGGACTGGGCGGGCGCTTCTGGCAGGTCATCGTTAGCATCAAGCCTGAACAAGCTGACACACTGACAGTCTACAGAGTGCAGCCTGCCTCTCAGGTCAGAGTATGAAATGGACGAATCACGAAGAAGATTCCAAGTCACTCCGGTATCCGTCTCACTCACTCCGAAGTTATCCTGAAATACAGAAGCAACGATACCAGCTTGTGCCGACGCTTGATTCGCAAAGACGAAAGAAAACCGAATCAACAGATCCTGGGTGGTGATCGACAGGATCTGTCGACTATTGAATTTAGTGGGGCTTGGCTTGTGCTGCCAGCCTGCCACGCTTTTGCAGGGCAGAATGACCCTCTTCAACTTTTTGTCATGCCCCGACCTTGGATCCCTTCAGGCCGTTGGATGGTTGGCAGGCCCAAGAGACCAGAGCCACCGCGTGAAAAGGATGACAGGCATGACTGACGATCTGTGCTTGGGGCCACCCGACGACAACTTTGAACTGACTCGGATGTAGTCTGGATTTCCACGCGTCAGGCAGGGACAAAAGTAGTGACCTGAGGCAGTCGAGCCTAGAGCATGCTATCAGTAGGAGAAACTCGATATTCCCGACCAAGTAAATGAGCATTGGCCTCGACTTTCGAGAAGGGGGTGTCTCTCCTTTGGACCGAATTCGGCCGTCCAAGGCTGAAGCATCCGAATTCCGGAACCCCCGCTTGGTGAAGAGGGCTATTGGCTTCTGAAACCGAGCAACTTCGAGAAAGGCATCGTCATGAGGAACCAGGGAGCAAAGGAACCCACCTGTTTGGGAGCTTCCGTCATGAGTGTTTCGCAACAGCCGCGGTGTAAGCCTGAGGCGATATTGTCCGAGCTTCCAGGCTGGACTTGAATTGTGGAATGGAAGAGAGGCGGATTGGGTCACCTGAAGACCGTCTTGGCACCGGCCCGTCGCGCTAACCGGATCCAGAATGTGCGTAGCTGTCCCGTGACTGACTACCGAGGCGATGGGGCTAGGAACTCCCGGATTCCTGGGTCTGCGCACCTCTGATCCACCCCAGATGTCGAACTCATGTAAATCACTTTAGGACGAGGTCCGTTATCATCACACTATACTCGCTCTTGGGACTAACTAACTTCTGAGTTTCTGGAGCATCAAGACGCGTTGGAGCACATCGTAACCCGCATCGCAAGCCATGACTGGCCCTTCCATACGACGCTAATGCAGGAACTGATGAAGCTCGATGGGAGCATCTCCAGCTCGTCACAATTCCAGTTTTCTCATCCATCACCCGAGGGAAGGATTTCGCCCAAACAGAGATCAGACTGGTTCTGACAGAGGGGCTTCCAGAAGAGCTACAGAAAGCCCCTGGCTCCCTTTCTTGATCTCGCCATCGTCGTCGTCGCCTTGATACAGGATTCTTCCGACATTGACGGGCTTCTAGGAGTCGCTCCTGCATGTCCTGATACTGCTACTATATCAATCAAACCGACGGTCGGCATAAGGCAAGGAAGGGTTCAAGTTCGAAAACGAACCACACGAACCCTGCGGGTCAGCACCACCCAGATGGACCCGATGATAACAGAAAAAGCAATCAGCGCACAACCTAAACGAGAAAAAGGAACAATAATACAAAGAGCAAAACCTAAACAAGAAGACGAATGATTCGTACCGTCACCGCCACTGGCGGGAGGCCATTCTGAGTCCTCTTACTGGGATAGGGCCAAGGATCAAG
Organism: Aspergillus undulatus; assembly: GCF_047715775.1. Classification (NCBI taxonomy): domain Eukaryota; kingdom Fungi; phylum Ascomycota; class Eurotiomycetes; order Eurotiales; family Aspergillaceae; genus Aspergillus; species Aspergillus undulatus. The sequence goes on from NW_027396673.1 coordinate 59,258, forward strand.
ATGGCCGGGTCGGGGAGCGGATTGACCCCTGGCCTGACGCTCAGACAAAGCAGCAGCCCACTGGACTGGATTGCCATTGTGTTCCTGAAAACTCAAGCGATTGATTGCGATCTAAGGAGGGAGCCCATACCCAGAGTAGCTTGATTAAAATACTTTAATCGTGCAGCCAGCCTGTAAGCAGAGCCCGTACTGTAAGACAGATACCGACGCACCGATCTCAGTTCCGGGCGACGATCGCCCAATGGCACTTTTCTCCCCGTCCGACTGCGACTTCTCCTTCTCTCCTCCATCTCCAGTTTCGCTCTCTTTCAGTTTCTCCCTCCTCACTCAGTCTTTCTTTTACTCTCGCCCACACTCCCTTTGTCTCTTTCGTTGTCCTTTTTATTTATTTTTGTGATCTTTTTTATTTTTTTTTATTTTAATCTAATCCATTCCTTAATATTTTTCTTTTTCTATTTTCTGCTCTGCAGCAGTCCCGCTATCATACAGCAGTCACTCCTTCCTCGTCCTTATTAGCTCCTGTCGTCGGACTTCACGCCAATCTTCTTCACCTTGTTGACGTTTTAAATCTTGGGTCCCAGCTGTTGCAAGTATACATATCAACAGCTTCAGCCCCAGTCACTCTCTTCACACCTCTGATCCACTGTCACCCTCTGCGCACCCAAGCACAGCACCCTCCACTTCCCGTCCCATCATCGACCGTCTTGCGATCCAAGCTTAGATCCTCTACATTCCTCCTCCGATCGCAGTCCTTCATCGACCATCGTGCCCTTCCTTCGAGTCTCTACGGCTCAATACCGCTATCATGAACTACATCCATCATCCATATGCCTTTGCTGGCCATCCCGGCGTGCCAATAGAGCAACAGCACTTTGCTTATGATCCAACAATGGCCCACCCCTCAATGATGCACCACCCAATGGACGGCTATCTCTACGCTCATCCCCCCTTCGATATGGTCGACTACTACCACCAGCCTATAATGGATTACGAAGAATATGCTGAAAACCTCTCGCGGCCGAGGTTAACCAAGGAGCAGGTTGAGACCTTGGAGGCCCAGTTTCAGGCGCACCCGAAGCCGAGCAGCAATGTTAAGCGTCAATTAGCCGCTCAAACAAACCTCAGTCTTCCTCGAGTTGCAGTATGTGATTCTTAACTAATTACAAAGTACCATCTTGCTAATCTCTCGCAGAACTGGTTCCAAAATCGACGAGCCAAGGCGAAGCAACAGAGAAGACAAGAGGAATATGAGCGCATGCAAAAGGCAAAGACGGAAGCTGAGGAGGCTGCCAAGGGCAAATCCGAGAATTCGGACTCTTCAGAGTCTGCTGAAGCAAATGGAGAGAAGAAGCCGGAAGACAGCAAAATTTTCACACCTACACCATCAAAGCCATCCACATCTGGCAACGAGAAACAAACCTCCGAGTCTGCTTCCGGGTCAAAGCACCAGCAAACCCGTAGCGAGACCGCTCGCGCAGCCAGTATTGCTTCCCTGCAGAGAGCCTTAAACGCCGCCGCCGCTGGCCCCTATACCCAGGATGGCCAGAGCGTGACAAGCGGATCAGTTTCGCCAACCAACTCGCTACCGACAGACGCTGGTTCTGCAGTCTGGGGCTCTGTCACCTCAGGAGGGGATCTATCCGTTCCCGGGTTCGACAGCTCGCAATCGTTCCCAGACTATCGCTCAGCTAGCGATGCGGGAGCTCACTATAACTCCATGCAGTATGCTCTAGAGACTGATGCGGCTATCGCGCGGCGGGGCTCCTCAGATGTGCTCGCTGACGGGCTTGAGGGCATTGGTATCACCACATCACCCAATTTTTCTCAACTGGGTAACCGGACAGACCGGGCATCGGCCTGGAAGGAAGCCGGCAAGGAGCTCGATCTTGCTGCCCGCAGAAAGAGACCAAGGCCCGCAGCGATTGGCACGAAATCATCTTCAATACTGCCAACTTCGGCAATGTCGCCATCAGCACGAGGGCAAAACTACGGCTCTGTGAAACATTCCAAATCTGCACAGAGTCTCAACTCTCGCTACGCCGGAGTACGAAAGGCCTCCTCACAACGTTCGCCGTTTAACCTGTCTACCTTTGCCGAGGCCGGAGTTCTGAGCTCTGCGGAAACGGAATTATCGACGATGCTGCAGCCTGTCACGACAGGTTCTCTTGCTCCCCCCACACCCTTGACGCCAGAGGACCTCCACCACCTGCTTCCTCAAACGCCCACTGACGGCTACTGCTTGTCGGCGGCGCCCACGAGCCACATCTTCCCCACAACACAACCGATGCAGATCAACATTGCATCACCACCAGCTACACCTCTGGGCATGGAGATGAACTTCCCATACCAGTATCAAGGAATGGCGCCACCCATGTCTGCTCCGGCGCATTTCACGTCATTCCCTGATTATGGCTGCGAGGGTGGTTTGCAGGGAAAGACCTGGGAAGCGACCTCGATGCCTTCTCCAGAAGCCACCTTCCCGAGCCAGTGCCCAATGGACCTTTCGTCAATATCGTACGAGCAGGCTCTCGAGCAAGGCCACTCTGAGAATGGGAACTCGGGGTCTCCGTACTGCGAAGGGGACATGCAAACGCCGGGAGATGCCAAGGCCACCGAGTTTCATCTCTACGAGTTTCCGGACCAAGAGGAAGCCCACCGGTTCGTGGCTCAGCAACTTCCCGCCGCCCAGAAGCCCAAGGCGTACACCTTTGCCGAGCACCGGACGCCCACAAACTTTGGCTGACGAACGATATCTCTAATATTCTTCTGTACTCATAAAAGGCTTTGTCTCATATATGTTGGATACTTTGGATTCTTGAGCATTATCTTGGATTATCGGTGTTGAGGTCGGATTCTTTGTGCATTCTTGGAAGCGCTGGGCTGGACAAAGGAGACTTTACGTATACTACTTATTATATTAATACATAATCTAGACGACTTACTTGACTCGATCATTGCTTCACTAGCTGAAATGGTACAACCCCCCGAAATGAGTTCTCAGTCGTGGACCCGAGCCGAGAGCAACAGTAATAAGATCCGGGCATTAGCCTCCCACGTGCGGCGCCATCCCCGCCTGTATGGCTTCGGACTCGCAACCCGCCATGCGCAACCTTTGCTGTCATTCCAGGAACATCCGCTCCTAGCCACTGACACGAGTCGACGCAAAGTCTATATAAGAATCAGTGCATCTCCTGTGAACTCTCCCCTCTTCACCCAAAACAGAAACGAATCTAACAGGATGAAGCTCTCCACGCTCACAGCAACGCTCGGCCTCAGCGCCGCAGCCTCAGCTTCCGGCGCAAAACACATCAACTACACCACCGTGAAAGGCTACTTTGCTCAGGATGACCCATCTACGGACCCATCCACTTTCGACTACGTACGCACACCACCTACTACCACCTACCATCCCAACACCTAACCACCAAAACGAATAAATACTAACGTCGATATATAGACATCCCACAACTTCGGCCTCTTAGACCGCACCTACGACGCCGACAAAATCGCCCCCCACACAGGCTCAAGGAACCTAACCCAGTGGCAGCGCTTCCACCGCCAACTCGAGTACCTCAACGCCAATGCCCCCGCCCACGTCAGCTACAAGCTACTCTTCATGGGCCGCCACGGTGAGGGGTGGCATAATGCCGCTGAGGACTTTTATGGGACGCCTGCTTGGAATGTATGCTCTCCCCAAATCCCATCTACCACTCTAAAAGACAATGAGGTTGTTAATGCTGATGATGATGTCTGAATACAGTGCTACTGGGCCCTCCTAACCGGCAACGGAACCGCAACCTGGTTCGACGCGGACCTCACACCAGCTGGAATCGAACAAGCTCAGGTAGCGCACGACTACTGGCTCTCGCAATATAAAGACCAAAAAATCTCTTTCCCAGACGCGTACTACTCCTCGCCTATGACGCGGTCTCTTAAGACAGCGAACATCACTTTCTCGACGCTCCCGCTGTCCCAAGCCCATGCGGCACCCTTCATCCCAGAGGTTAAGGAGGGCTTTCGCGAGGGGATGACCATGCATACTTGTAATGCGCGCCGCAGCAGGAGTTATATCGAGGAGTTGTTTCCAACGTGGACGTTTGAAGAGGGGTTCAGCGAGGAGGATGAGCTTTGGACGGGGGTTACGGCTGAGCCGTCTGTTGCGCAGGATCTGAGGAGTCGTGAGGCGCTGGATGATATCTTTTATCCGGCTGTTGAAGCGAACACCACCAGCAAGGTTCAGGTTAAGAAGAGGTCTGAGGGACACTGCGCTGCCCCCGCTCCCTCCTCAACCCCCCCCGCCCACAGCGGAAACGGCAAGAAAATCCCCCTCATAATCTCAATAACCGCGCACAGCGGCGAAATAACCTCGATCCTCCGCGTCATAAACCACCAACCCTTCCGCCTCAGCACCGGCGCTGTGATCCCCGTCCTTGTGCGCGCTGAAGAGGTATTTGAGCCGGAGCCCACGACTACGGCGGTCTGGTCTGTTAGTGCGTATTGTACGGCGCCGCCAGCGACGTCGACGGCGAGTGGGTGTGTTTGTGCGTCTTCGGCGGCGCCGGTTACGAGTGGGTATCCGGTTTTTGCGACGGAGACGCCGTACTAAATAAAGTTTAAATCACTGACGAGGGAGTGAGATTGACTTGTTTGGCTTTTGGGTTGAGGGGGTGAGGGTGAGGTAAGGTGGATGTGGATCGGATTCATTTGATATCTATATGGATTGGGGTTTGCGATTTGATTGAATAATAGTGATACTATACTGTGTAATCTATACTACCATAAATAGGTCAATTTGGTGCGATGTGTATCAATATAGACATAATTCATGACCAGAAAGTGCAGGTAAGTGCAAATACAAGTGAGTACAGACAGGGTAAATAAATACTCAAGTCCAAGTCTCAGAGGGGAGGTGTAATGCAAATAGATAAACTCACAAGCAAACGCCTTCCCGTACTAGAAACAACTACCAGAAAGTATCATTACCTGTCCGGTCCTCTATAACGTGATGCAAAGACATGAACCCGACAGAAAACCAAACAGCCTAGTTCCGAGACGAAAAGAGGGGGGAAAAAACAGGGTATAACAAAGGGGTATTGAGAATAAGAAAGCGCAAATTAATTCCCCTCGCTATACAAGGCAAATGAAGTGATGTATAGCATCGAATATATCAAGCGAGGTAGGGACAAAATCAAATAATGTCGAAGCCCGTTCACAACTCCGAAACGCCAGTGACAAAAAGCGAGTTCATTCAGTAGGTAGACCAGCCAGGCTGAGGATGCCCTGGTTGCATTGGTTGACCGGGCCAGCCTGGCATGGCTGGGCTCATGCCCATGCCCACGCCAGGCTGCTGAGGAGTCCCGGGCATGAAAGGCTGACCGGCTGGGCCATGCTGTGAAGGATACATACCCCGCGCAGCCATCGGGTACGGGCCGGTGCCGCCAGGGAAGCCCATCGACGCCATCGACTGCTGTTGAGATGTTTGAGGGTGGTGCATGGCGAAAGACTGCGGTATCTGAGGCACCGACGAGCGGACTTGGTTACGTGGAGACTGTGATGGGTGTTGCTGCGGTAGGTTGTGGGTAAGAGGTGAAGGAGATTGCTGGTGCTGGGTTTGCTGCGGCTGAGAGCTAGGCTGTTGGTGCAGTTGAGAGGGGTACTGGGGGATCCCCTGTGGATTGGAGGGCAAAGGAGATGCCTGAGGTTGCGGCGGTGGCTGACCCCACATCTGCTGTTGCTGCGAAGGATAGCCATAGGGCCCGGCTTGTGGCGCCAAAGCCGGGTTGGACCGCTGATGCATGAGCTCTGGACGCCCAACAGGAGGCATAGCGCGAATGGGCGACTGCGCCACTGAGGGCTGTTGGTGGATTTGCGGCTGGAACCCGGCTTGGCTGGGCATCATTGGAGCTTGCGGCATCATGTTCGGTTGCGCCGGAGTCGAGCTCAAAACACCAGCGGTCGAAAGCCGCGGCGACTGCAAAGACTGAGCCGCAGATGTCGTGGCTTCAGGCTGCGATTGCGCCGTTGACACGGGTGCTTCCCGCTGCTTGGCATAGAAATCATCAAGTCCCTTCTGACGGAAGTTGCGCTGCGACGTCAAGATCTTGTTGAAGTCTGCGGTGTGCGTGGCTTGGTTCAGGATCTCAGCAGCCGTACTGGACTGTGTTCGGTCTTGGTACGGCTGGCCGGTCATCTCCTGCCGGGGTCGAGGTATGTTTTGGAACTCCCGCAAACGTGGGTCATCCGTGGTGGTGGGCATATGTATCATCGGCCCTGGAATGGCCCCAAGGTTACTGGGCACGGTTTCTAGCGCATTGCTATAAATCACGTCACCGTGAGTCAGAGTTGGAAGCAAGTTTGCTGCATTCGCGGCTTCGGCGGCAGCCTCACGGGCCTTGGCACCGCCCGGGCGTTTTTCACCCGCGAGGTCTTCCTCGGTGAAGCCCTGCTTGCGAGCCTTGCTCTCCCAGTAATCATCGCGCACCCGCCGTCCGTTTACGATGACTCGACTGCCGAACTGACGAAACATCGACCGCGCCGAGACGATTGCAATCTGACGCGAGCGGTAGGAATACGGGAGAATATCCTGCTGGATCAAGTCGTCTTTCTCAATCTGGGTCGCGATGATCTTGTGTAAGGACCGGTTCTTGTTGAAGAGCAAGTATGAGTCCCGATAGGACAGAACTCGCGCGCACTCTGTTGCCAGCATGAACAGTTTCTTCCCGCGCAGTGGTACGGTGAAGGTCCTACACCGGTACTGGCGATCGCCATTGAGATTTCCGTTCGGATCCACCTTTTGCTCGCCAGCATCATCAAACTCTTTGGGAATATATTCATCGCGCGCCTCGTTAAGTTGATCTGTAGTGTGATCCCTTACAGTTGGAAGAGCTTTGACCAAGGGAGCTTTGGTCGGAGTCGTTTTCTCAGGCGGCGAGGCCAGCGGAGGTGAGGCGTTGGAGGGAGATTGTTGCAACTGCTGGGGTTGCATTTGGGGCGTCTGTAGTTGAGGGTTCATTGACGGGGTCTGATTATTATCGGCGGTAGACGGGCGCGAAGTCTTCGGAGGTCGGCCTCGTTTTCGACGGGCTTGTTCGTCTGTTTATGACTGCGTGTCAGCACCCTGCTCGCAACAGCGTAGATAGCGATGTGCAAAACACAAGCAACAACAGCAACGAGAAAAAGTGGCTCGAGGTATCTCCCACGGCTTGGAGTTCCGAAGCGCAAGGGTACCCGGCGCACGTACCATCATCTAAATCCCCATCGCGAGAAGCTGCGCGTTGTTCCGGCGTACGAGCGCGCTTGACGCCACGAGGGGTTGCATTTGGATCTGCTGCTCCTGCTGTCGCGTACGGCGGTGTTGGGAGGACAACAGATACTGGAGGGAGGGGTCAGTTTGAGAGTCGTCGCGACGGACAGACGGTAGGAAATAAGAGATAAGAGACCCCCCATTATTGGCAACGACGCGACAGTCGCGCCGACACAACAAACACAAAACAAAATAGGAAAAGGAAGAAAAAAATGAAGTGAAGTAAAAAAAGTATGCGACGACATACCATTTGAGTTATTTAGAGCAGCAGGATTGATGGTGCCCGAGCCATCGACGAGATCGCCTCCGAGCCCATTCATCGGAGCGGAAACGGAATGGGAGGTGCCATACATGGCGGGCCAAGGAGGGACGGGAGGAGGGTGAAAGAGCGGTCGCGAGGCCGCGGGCGGGTCAGAGAGACGCGCGAGGAGTCAAAACGCCGAGAAGGAGGTGATGGGTTGCTGCAACGAAGCGAAAGGAAGCAACGGCGACGATGCAGGTGGCCCTCGGACAACTCAGAGCAGACGTGGACGTGTCGCGGGTGGCATGCGGTTGGATGGTGTAAGAGTAAGATTGGGAAGGTGGCAGGCGGGCGGATCAGCGGGGAAAGGAGGAGAGCAAATCAGTGTTAGAGCTTCCCAGGTCGCGGGGATGGAATAAGAGATTAGAGGAGGACGGGGGGAGTCTTGACTCTCTGGAATGGTGGACGGAATGCTGGATCAACTCTGTTTCGCTTTCGAGAGGGGAAAGATCACGTTGCGCGTGGTGACTAATCAAGGCAGAGCACCTGAAGATGTGGCTGGTGAGCAAAGCCACACGGAGGAGATGCAGAGCGCCGCAGTCTGTAATGCGATCGCAGTGACTCGGTGGTCGGTTGGGAGGAGTGGACACACGCCGCACAGGGAATCAAGAGAGGGCGTCCAAGGTTCGCGCGCTGCAGAAAAGCAGAGCCACCAACAGCGACAGACCGATAGATGCAAATGATTCACAGCTTGCCGCTGACGGAACCGATCAGTGGGTACAGGCGATGAAGGTGGGTGTGACCAACAAGCAGCGTCTGTGTGTCGGTCGCGGTCGCTTTAGCCGGGGTCTGGGTATTCTATGTGGACGATTGGAGAGACAGAGTGCAGTGAGGAGGAGTGGGGACGAAGGTTAGAGATAGACGATGCACCAGACAGAACAAAGACGAGGCCGCCTCCAAGGGCTGCAGTCTGGACGAGCAGATGGAAGGTTCGTGAGGACCGAGGAGGCTAACTTGGAAGGTCAAGGTCAAGGAGGGGAGCACAAAGTGTCCAAGTACGAGGGCGGTCACGGCTCTGATTGGCTGTGCTTATGCACCATTTGTAAGCTGCACAGCGGCACAATGCAGTCTCTTTTATCTTTCTCTCATCCTTTCATCCTCTTCATCTACGAGCGTGACCTCGGGTAGCGCGGATTCTCCTTGCAAACCAATTTGAAACGGCCCAGTACCTGCCTCAGCCAGAACCCTGCAGCTCCAAGGAATAGCCAGCTCTCGACGAACCGATCATAGGCAGCAACGAAGAAGATATCGATCAAAACAGAAAAGGCGACCGAGCCAACAATGGAAAAAAAAAAGGAAATATGCCAGGCTGACTTGAAAGATTACTTACAAGAGCCGCGCCTCGATCCTGATTCCTGACGAGAAAGCACAGGCATTATCAATGGGCAGACGGGAGGGTATCGGGTGCAGTGGCCAACATGAGCGATTAATGGCGGCCTCGTCGGCTGTGGCTTGTCCATCAACAACACGACTCCCACTCTACTAGCAAGGAACAAGGAATCAGGACGCATGAATCAGGATTAGGATAACCCCAAGGATAAGTGCCGGTGATCATGCTGGTGGTTATCTCTCCGTTTGCAGGTGTCTGCATGCTTTTTCCGATGTTGGACGGCTTACTCCATGCGGAAAACGATCAGCGAAGGTCTGAAGAAGCAAAGAATCCATTTGTAAAGACCAAAGACAAGCGCTTCTGATGCCAAAAGTATGATTCATTATCCGAGTCTAAACCACCAATAGCGTTGTCTAGCAGCGGCACTGCTTCGTCGACAACCTAAGCTGAAGAATGCTAGTGGCTGTTCCGCCGTGGCAAAGACTGCTAATGCATGACAGAGGCAAGGATCTATACTTGCGCTGCAGTCTAGCCTTGGTGTTGGAACTTGGATATTAAGGCGCTTCCGTTCCAGCGCCAGTTTGGCTGATAGTTGGAGGCTATCCTGGGCGCGCTATTTGGCTCAACTGCTCTAGTATGAAGATGACCTTCTCAAACTGGTTTGAAGACATTCTGATGAGCGGATGATCTCAATACAATTGTATCACCCGATAAAGCTTCCTTCATCGAATTTATGCCGATGCCGAAGTACATCGTCGGGGCAGACTATTGTACTCCAGGATTTACTCACAGGTCAATCGCCATGAAGATATATACAAAGTACGTATGATCAGCGCGCCACTAGAAGACTCTATAACGAGTCGATAGATGGAACTAGAACCTTCACATGTGAATTGTCCGCCCGAGCCCTAACCGGACTGTTGGGAAAGGAGCGAGGGTTGCAGGTGCGCTTCGTCGGTTTGAGAACGTCGATTCTCTTCATATCCTGCAACTACCTCACCGTCCTTCACTGCCCTCTTTTTGATTAGAAAGCGATCAGGTAAACCAGATACTCTATATTTCTACTTCTATTCTCATCAATTCAAAAGTACAGTCTCGACTCAGTCCGGTCTAACCTGTTGCCCCTTGACCATACGAAAGTACATACTTGCATCGCATCCCACAACATGCATGCTATTCTAACCTCTGAACCCAGAATAACCGCCGCCACCAGGTCAAAAACCAACCCTAGCCAAGCCAAGCCATTCTTCTCCATTCCAATCTGGCAGATGACCACGGTGCACTGTGCCTACCACACTAGAGCAGACTAGACTAACCGGTCATCTGCCCGACGGAGACCCGGGTCGATCAGGACCGTGCGTCCTAACTCTCCCATCAGACAAATCCGTTTGGTTCTTCTCGCAGTACTAGTCCCGTGCCATGCAAGATGCGGCATGGATGTGGATGTGGGTGTGGCCAGAATCTAAGCACAGAGCTCAGAAAGCGCCTAGCATGCACCTAGTTCGGCCCCTAGGGGTCATCAGCAGAGCAACCTGTTACCAGGAGGGGTCTAGCACCGCGACACAAATCAACGGTCTGTACTCCGTATCCTGTGCTTTTGAACTAGACGGGCTAGAATGCTGCGCGAGTGAGTCACGGCGATCGGGAGCTGTGCGTTCTTTGTCCGACGTGAGCTGAGTATATCGACTGAGGAGGCAACGATCTCTTGCGGGTTGAAGACGGCATTTGCTTTTACTAGGTACACTGGGTTAAAGAAACCCCAAGATCCTACCCAGTGCTACTATGTTGTGCCTATACTACTGCCTGATTTGTGACGGATTCTGTCAGGGATCTGTACCCCGCTACATAGACCCATGTCGAAGCTAGGATGGAACTGGAACCTGGGGAAAGGGTCTCTGGTTGGCGTTCATCATTCTGAGACATGCTGCTTATATTGCACACGATTTACACGTCCAGTGATATGACCTGATCATGTCAAGAGACTTCTGAGTGCTCACATCCCCTCTAACTCGCTCGCCATTGACGACCAGCTTCATCACTGGCCCATGCGCACTGGTTGCAGCATAGATCAAGATTAATGCTGATGTTAGACCAGTAGAATGCTTCAGAACTACGCCTGCCTGCCCTATCTCCTTCAAGAAGCGTCTGTCTCAGCCTCTCTTTACTGTCACCCAGGACCTCTGCTACGCAGCCAGGACAAACCGGCGTTTCATCCCAGACATCCCGCTCCTCCACATCCAACTCCAGCTCGAGCAACTTGGAGTTACTAACTCGATTGCTTGATCACCGCGCCCGGTGCTTCTCCTCCAAAGCCATCACGAGGGTCGTGGGCTCTCTAGAGAATCAAGCGAGTTAAGCAACGCCTTCGCTCGCAGCACACTTACTCAGGGTTCCAACTTTTATAGACCTTCGGAGGATTTGAGGCATAGTATAGATAGGGCTACGGCGTTTCTTTTCGGGGGTCTAGCTGGGCTCATCATTACGACTTACTACGAACCTGCCTACTTTTATCTTGGTGATTTTGGCCCTTGTCATTGCTCCTTCCCGTCGACGCCTTCTAGCGATGCAGCTAGCTGGTACTAGTATTTATCCAGTTAGGGGATAGTCAGGACCGTATCTCGGGTTTACTTTGACCTTGATGTTGTCACCCACCGAATAGTACATGGAGTCTCATAGCTGAAACTAGAAACCCTGGTCCACGGTGTTCGCTCGAGCCTTTTCAGCTCGCTCCCATTTGTGATATGGCCCATGGGTACCCTTCCCACGTCTCGTCTTCGTACTTATCCCAGATCTTCAGCGCAGACGAAGGCAGACATGGAGGCAGAGACAGGACTGGATTATTCGAGGCTGCTACTTTGAGTGAGCTGATCCGATGGATTATTCTCAACTTAGACCATAGCGCTTTTCCCGTCCGAGCGTGCTGGTTCTGCATCCATTCGCCGCGGCAGCGAGGCGGACTCGATCAGACTAGAGTCGGGAGCGTTTTGAGCTCGCGTGGACTTGGACTCGGGTATTTATTATCGCACCACTGCATGCAGCTCTCGAGAAAAAAAAAAGCAAGAACTGCGGCAATGGTAAGCTAACGGGCCTAAGCTCAACATTGAGTTCAGACTCGGAAGCTTTCCTTTGTTCAGTTTCTCTAGGGCACGTGGTTTCTTGCAAGCCAGCAATTTTGAGATGATGTCTGTCTAGGTGTTCCTCTTCTCACTTCCCTTTTCAAGTCATTCTGGGGCAGAGTCCAGATCGTGAATACTGACAACCAGGGCTCATGTCTATCAAAGTATCATGATCGCGTATTCTAGCATCTGATGAAGTTGAAAACAAAAAGAAGTTCCCGGTATCTCCTATCCGCTAGGATGCCACGTGCGTAACGTAGAGCTGAATTTTGGTAGTATCTCATCCTTTGTTCTCTCTTTCCCCGACATATTCTGCATGTAAGATGTGATGAAATCGCAACAAAGAAAGTTAATTTAGTTCTCCGAGGTATCATCTCCCAGCCTAGCCGCTGCAGCTGCAGGCTTCCTTGGACTGAGGATTGATCTGATGACCATCCATTCTTCTCCCCAGCGACGCTGCGAGCCTATCGATGTATGAACGCGGGCAAGACGGAAGACAAAGAAGCTCAGCAGACCTCTTAGGTTCCCGCGGGCTGGCCGCCGGCCGTCTTGAAGTCCTTGTTCTTTGATAGATGTAACCCGCACTTACTTGACGTTGAGACAGGCAGCAACTGGCCTGAACTAGCCTTGAGTTGACTTGGATTAGTAGTAGTGTGACGGCGAGGACACTGCTCACTATGAGAGTACTCCGCAGTTGTAGTCCTCTCAGACCTAATATGGAGTGTCGTCTAGCGACCGTTTACCCGAATAAGTAGGATGAATGAACGTCCGCCCAAGTGGCAAGCAGTCGTGTGGACCCGGGGGCGGATCATACCGGTGCTCTGTAGACCAGATGATGATGACGATGATGTCTTGCACAGGTATTGGAGATTAATCGGCTGGATGAGGTCTGGAGATACCTAGGATGAGGCTGAGCCCGTCAAGCGCTAAATCATTGCATCACAATGACCAGCGTAGGTGTCGCAACTCAAAAGATAAGTATCAATCCGATACAGAGTAAAGGGGTCGCTTGGCTGTGAGAATTGCCTGACTCAATGTCATGGCGAAAACCGAAAAGGTTAGGTCAGCAGACCAACCGTTTCTTCTGTACTCAGTCGAGTATCTATGACTTCAGTCGGGAAATCATACTATCTGCTGCCCTCGTGCTTCGCCGTAGGGCAGAGATCCGATTACCCGCAGTGACGAAGCAGCCCCAGCGACATGGGACGAAATATAGATCACATGCCAATTGGAAGGCGAGCCGGGGCCAACAAACTCACATTGGCCTGAGGACGGAACCGCACATCAGCGACCATATGATGGGAAAGGGATATCAGAGGCTGAAGATGAGTGCATGACAATATCATGACATAACCAGACTCTCCAAAGCTCCAAGGCTCAAACTCAAAACTCAACTGACCGGGCGATGGAGAAGGCAAAGTGCGCCAATGCCAGTCACGTTCTGCCCTGGAAGCCAAGCAATTGCTAGGCTGATCTGGTGTAGCGCTGTCCACTGAAGTATTGAATCTAAGCCATAAGGAGAATAGACAACCCCGCAAAAAAGGACCAATGGGATCGAGTCCATGCAGACGTGGACCTCGTGACCATTCTAGCCCCATTCTAGCGTCAAGGGGTAAAATCAAGGAATAACGGCCGAGAATGAGGGGAATACAAATGGATCTGCCATCTGAGACAAGTTGAAGGGGCGAAATTGATAGATATCGAGAAATACAACGATAGCATGATCGAAAGATCATGAATGCAGCGAGAGAATGGCGAGATTGAGACGCGTACGCAGGAGGCGACACTTGGACGGACGAGGCGATCAACAGGGAACTGGAAGCGTCGCTGGGTCGGCCCCACCGGGCGAAAGGTCAGCTGCCCGTACGATTTTGCTGCACTCGCGGCCTCAGACAAGTAAGTCCCTGCGCTGGCCCTGCCGACCATCTCCAGACTCCAGATCTCCACGTTGGTAAAATGAGATAGAGTCAAGAAGAGACATGGAATAAAGAAACAATATACTCAATGACAATCTGGTTAACGAGAAACGCCACACTTGACAGCTGTGAGGCATGTTCTGTTGAGGGCGACGGGGACTGGGCTCGCAGTCTAGACCGTGGGATCTCCGCTTGCAGAGTCTGCTCGATCAGCCGGATTTCTTCTTTGGGAGTCCCGGCGCCCAGACGTTCCAGAACCGCCAGCACCACGACAACCAGAACTCACGATGCTCCCACTCTGGTCTCGCGAAATAAGAACTTGCTCTCCCTCGGCCAGTCTTCCCTCCCTTCCTCACGTCTCCCATCCCGTGCTCTTTCAACCACCATCACCACCTATCCCACCTATACTTCACACCCCAATTTGCTTCCTACAAAAAGGATCCTAATAAAAGCTTGTCAACTCTAATTATATCTACAACCCACCGGTTACCAATTCAGCCAGTCATGGCTGTCAACGTCCTCCCTGAAGCCCTCTCCAAACCCAACCCGGCCAACATGAACAAGCGCCTTCCTCCGCTCGCCGATAGATCCTCTCTCTCCTACAGACTTACCAACCTCTCCAAGCAAAAACTCGCCCGCGAGGCTACCGCGCCTGACCCTGATATCCGTCGCTGCCTCGGCCACTTCCGCATGCACGTCCTGTCCGTCGAGTTTGCCCAGCAGGAGATGGCTACCAAGATTACTTCATTTGAGTTTGAGGATGACAGCGAGTCAGAGGATGAGGAGGCCCAGAGTGAGCAGAAGCAAGGGTCTATCACGACGACAACTACATCAACTTCTACTACACCATCCCAGCCTGAAGTCGAGGGTGAGGTTGAGACACAAGAGACCGCTTGTTCAACGTCAACGACAAAGGACTCGGACCAGACTATTCATGTACACTTCGAGGTCGTCAATCCCACGCCTTTGTCTGAGGAGAAGGACAAGGATGCTGGCATCGTCGACAAGGGTCGCCGGTGTCTAGAGAAAGCCCAGAAGCCGTTCTGGCCCTCGCCGGCTCAATGCATGCCTGTTCGCATTGCCGGTTGACTCGATTCGACTGATTCATCATCTCACCTCACCTGACCTTCACTCCTATCTATAACGACGACATCAACTCCTTGAGACGAAAAGCACCTCGACACCTCACCTCTCACCTCATCATCTTTACTCCACCACTACATACCACGGAACCCTTAATCACGTCACCTCACCTCACCTATTACTTCCGTGTGACGACCTTACGATTATTACGACCATCTTCAGTTCCTTATACCTATTCAACCACCATTATTCATCTTCTCTTCCTGGCGCTTTGTTATATACGGATTGGACTGGATTGGAGCACGAGCAATCAAAATCTGGATTGACTTGATTAAGCTGGTTATGCTTGGAGTTATCTTTTGGAAAATTGGATTGGATTGGACTGGCGTGGACAAAAGCCAATTAGCATACCATACCACTGCATTCAACTGTATTTAGTCTACTACTGGTAGTATATACTCTAGGCTATATACTACATTACCTGACTTGCTTTACCACATGTACCATAGCGAATTAATTACAAGATAGTCTCCATAACCATATCTATGTATCAACGTAGACTATGTAAACCCATAGTTCCGTCGCATCAGCTCGGCTGCAAAGCTCAAAGCCGTACAGCCGTTCCCCCGACCCATCCCGCGTGACTCAACTCAGGAACCTGATGTCCCGATTTACCCGAACCCCAAGGCCCAAGAATAGGAGTTAGGGTCAATGCAAAAAATGGCAAAAGTACCACTCCAGCGGTCAAGGGTAACCCCAGGTAAAAGACTTACCCACTCCGTCTCCAAATCTTCAATTAAGCTGAATCGTACGTCTCCGGGGCCCCATAACCCATACCCCTTGGAAGTTAGAAAGAGCAAGATAACCGCAGGCTAATCCGGCCCCAAGGAACAGGAATGGGAGCGACCTAACATTGCCACGTCAACCGAATCGGGCGAACACCGACTCACCGAGGTAACGATTACCAATCTTCCTTAGGGTCATATGGACATATGGGGCTGTCTCGTCGGAGTAACTTGCTTGATCACCTCCGGGATTCGGCACTTACAGAATCTACCTAGTCTAGGATCGTTTATTATTCTCCGGGCAGGACTTCGACTGCAGGGGCCCGGCCGGTTGGATGGTTGGTTGGTCTTATCTTGATTTTGCTTGCGAGCCCTAAGACCTAGCTAGGTAGAGTTACCCGTCATAATTATTACTGGTAGTTGCTTGCTCAAGCCGGAGCCTCGGGCTGCAGTGTAATTCAGGTAAAAAAAGAGTAGATCTTGCTCTCCCTGCATTAATTCTGCAATTTCGTACTCTTAGAAAATCTTTTATGTATGTACGTACGTATGTTGTTCTAATCGTGGGTTTCTGAGAGTCTCAATCAAGTCAAGTCAAGTCAAGTCAAATCAGTCTACTGATATACCGATTGCCAGGTGATTATCTCGTTAGCCGAGTGTAGAGATCTTTCCTACCACAGTGAAGCCCTCCATGCCACCGAGAGAAAATTACTCCGTAGTACACATAGATAGGGCCGTTTTGAGGAAGAAGGTAACCCTAGGCCTAAGCCTGTCCCCATTTGCATCTGACTGAGGCCAGACCCTGGGCTTAACACTAAGCTTCCAATGGAAGCCGCAGCCGGAAGCCTGCGAGCGATAGGGCTCTTGATTATTACATACGTACATATAGCACTGGCCGATGCGGTGTTAGGTGTAGAGTGCATAAATGTAGCAAATGAGATTCTTGTAAGTAAGTGGATAGAATAAGTGGGATTGTTAAACAGTACATATAAAGTAAACGAAAATGTTCCTCAATCATCTGAGACCCAGCTGTAAGCATCATCCTCATCGTCGTCGTCGTCCGAACCGTCCGAGTCATCAGAGTCGTCTGAACCATCTGAATTGTCTTTGTCTTCATTCTCGTCGTCCTCATCATCATTATCATCACTCCCATCACTACCCTCATCTTCATCCTCATCCTCCTCATCCTCACTATCCTCGCTATCCTCCTCAGACGTAAAGCCCTCACCCTCCCCAGATCCCTCCTCGCCACTGCCGCTCTCAGTCTCGACCCCAGTCTCACCCTCAGTCTCACCCTCAGTATCAGTTTCACCACCACTGTGACTCGCGTTTGTCGCCGCAATCATGCCCACACCTATACTCACGGCTGCTGCCCCCGCAAGACCAGCGCCGAGGCCAGCGCCAATTGCTCCACTGTTGCTATTGTGATGCGGTTGATGTCCGTGTCCTCTATGATGTGGCAGATCATGACCATGACCATGACGCGAGACCGTAGCAGTCCCCACCCCGGCCCCGGGCCTCTTCTTCGAAGAAGAGAAGATCTTCTTGAAGAGCCCGGATCCCTTGCTGTTCGGAACTACAGCCAGGACTGGAGCTGGAGCTGGAGCAAGGCTTCTCTGTTTCTGTCCTTGTCCCTGTTTCTGGTTTTGCTTCTGTGGCTTCTGTTGCTGTCGCCGCGGGCCCTGCCATGTAGCTCCAGCTCCAACTCTAGCCCTAGCTGTAGCAAGTGGGCCACGAGAATGAGCATGGCCATGTGCTGGTGCTGGCGCTGACGCAGGCGGGGGCCTAGCCGGGACGAGGCTCCTACTCCCGCCTTGAACTGCACCGATGCCCGTGCTAGTAGGATTAGGAAGACCCCGAGGAAAACTACCTGGGGTAGCACTTTGAGACGATATTTGCGGTCTCTGACCCGCACCCGTGGCCATTCCCGCTCTGGGCTTCGCCGGCTTCTGGGCGTTAATGGTTGGCTGTTGCCCTTGCTCTGTTAAAAGAGCACACGGCGAGCTCGCATCATACAGCTTGGGCGGACGAGGTGAACCCGCGCCTGGAGCTTGAGTACTAGCAACGTGGACTGGACTTGCCATTGCCATTTCCGGGGCTGTACTCGTAGCTGTACTAGTCTGAGCCGGAAAGCGCCTGGTGGGAGGTGGGTGCGGGACGGGAGGAGGGACAGGAGCAGGAGGGTATTGCGAGGTACCGCTAGTAGTAGAAATAGGCTGCGGAGCACTATGCTGAGCAGGAACAATCGATCTGCCGGCGGAAGTCTGAGTCTGGGTCTGGGCTGGATGAAATATATTCCTGTCCCTGCCCCTGTCTTTGTTACCAACATGCGATTTGCGGCGGCCCGGGCATCGCGTTTAAGAAATGGGAGGGTTGGTTTGGATTTGCATTTGCACGTAAAGGCCTTAGAGGGAGAGGGGTGGCCCTATATGCAGGTGACTCTTCACTGGCAGTAAGCGTGTTTGTTGCCGGCATCTGAGGGTACGTGAGGGAACGTTGCAGGTGACAGCGCGGTATCTGCGGTGGCAGGGTAGACTGTATCTGCGTGACGGATTGATCGTTGTAGCTGACGGGTGCCGGTGCCTGGGCCTGTGCCGCTGGAGGTTTACTACCGGGTGCAGTCAGTGACCTGCTAGGCGGCTGGCCCACAGGGCGTCGGGCAATCTTCATCCTGCTTGGATTGGATTCGGGTCGTGAGTCTTGCGGAATGACAGGAGGGGACGCCCGCGATGCATCCTTGATGCTGTCATGGGCTTGGATTTGGACTTGAGCTGGCTGCTGGGGCAAGACGACGCCAGTGATTGACAACGTATCAGCATCACGACACAACGTGGGGCCTGGCATTGGCGAGACAGACGTGTTTTTGGCTGCTGCAGACTGCGAGTTGATATCCGGACCAACTAAGCTCGAGATGTCCGAGAGGGCATCGACATTGGTGGCCTGGTCACTATGGACCTCTTGTGCGAGTGCAGGTGCCTTGGCAGATGGCACAGATCCAGCGTGTATCGGGGTAGGACCGGGCTCCGTCTCCTTGAATGCTGACTTTCTCATCTTCTTAATAGCAGAGATGATCTGCTTGTAGTTCTCATCCTCTCTATCGCTGAATCTTGCCATGGAGAGATGAGTGCAGCCCTTCATCGAGTGGACTTTCTCGCTCTTCAAACCAAGAGCTGCAGTATGTTTGGTCAAGCTCTATAAACAAGCAAGATTAGCCCAACATTCTAAGTCTTGGATATGAATGGCCTGCAGACTGGAAGGGAACTGAACTTACACAAACCTGCTGTGGCGACGTCGGAACATCCTCATAGCAAGAAAGCACCTTCATTTTCATCCGCCCAGTCACCGCATGGCTCTTGAAGCTCTCGGTAATACCACGAAGAGTACCCGCGCTTCTATCTACCCATGCAAGGTCCTCCAAGTTCGGATGTGGCAAAGTCTGTGGCAGCTCAACCGGGCTCAACCCTGGTATATTGTCTCTCGCACAACTCGTCAACAGAATCGCCCAGAGAATTTCCGGCGACGTACGTTGCGGCGTACTCAGGAATATAACACCCTGAGCGCACCCAAGGATATCAGGGAATGGCGAGGAAGATTGCATGAGAGCATCGTTCAGACACTTGATCAAGTCAGCAACGGAATGCGTCAGCCAGCCACTCATAATCAAAGCACCAAAGTCAAATGAAGTGCACCATCTCACTCAAACAAAATTTAGATAGAGACAAGAAATATAGACCTACCGATTCAATAATAAACCCTCCAAAACCATGGCAAATATACACCAACGGCCTTGATGCCGGTACACTCTCCCTCACCCTTGCAAGCTCGGAAAGAAGCACCCTAGACGCCTCTCGTAAGCTACCATGAAGCTCTCCGCAATTCCAAAGTGCATTGACATCGTAGTTGAAAGTAAGCACTCTGGCCCCGCGAATATCCTTCGGAATAAAGTCCCGCAGCCAGAAGAGCGAGGGAGATCCATCCTCGGATTTGGACCTGGACTCCCAGGGTGTCAGGCCGTGGACGGCTACAATGTCAATAGCCTTGGCTTCATCGTGTTTCTCGGGCTTGGGAATCTTTGTTAGGCAGATGAGTTTAGGTTTTGAGAGGGTGACCTGTGGGATTTGGTCCCTTTCGCTGTAGGGATGAGGAACGGGTGTTTTGTATGTCGACATGGTAACTCTGATTTGGATGTGTTCAGTGCTGAATGAACGGCCCAGAGAAGAGATGTATGTATCCTAGGTCCTTGTGCAAGGGCATCAACATTGACTAATGATGTTTGAAATGGAAATGTAGAAACGGGACTGTACAAGCGATAAGGTAGGTGAGCTGCGGATAGACAAGGCAGGCAGGGAAAAGGCTCGGTAAAAAGAAGGCTCGCTGGCACACCGCAGCTGGCGAAGAGAAACGGAGGCATGGGGAGGCATACAGGAGGGAATGAAGGCGCGTGGTCCCTCTCGTAGGGTCCCAGAGCCACAGAGCCGCATGGATATTGCGCCAAGGGTCATCACACCCTCATATCAAGCCCCAGACCGGACCCTGATGCGGACATCCCAGACTTCTGCAAGCAGACGGGGGCCAAAATGCATCTACTCCATCGATATCAGACCATCCAATGCTCTATAGCTTGGTCCTGCCACGTAAGGCCTGCAAAAACCCCTGGGGTATAGGCGTCTGGCGTTGTGGCAGTCAGCCACTAAATGCGCAGGATATCCAGTGAGGCTCCAGGACCATCTGGGGGCCACTTGAAGGACCGGGCCTTTCATCGAGCAAGCCTTGCAGTTGTCATCAGCGTCCGCTTCGCAATTGGCTATAGATGTCTCCTTTTTCTCGTGGCATCAATCGCAAGCAAGCACAGTCACGGCGTGTCCGATATCTGACCCGTACCCAGAGTATCTCAACTACGTGTCAGGGACTGTGCGCACCAACGATTGAAAATGGAAATATCGAGTGGCTTTCGAAGACTGCATATCCGTTCAGCTCTACAGCCTTGTGCCAAATATAAACAGGGAAGGAGTGACCCTGTGTAGGGAAGCAGGGTTGATCCCGTTTCCAGTTCAGATCCAAGATCGTCTGGCCACGACCAACGCAAGCCAACCCTACTCCGTACTCAAAAACACGCATTTACTTTGCAAACAAAGCTAGCACAGCCTATACGCCATGTCCAAGTCTCAAACACAACTTGCAAGGATTGTGGATAGCCATGGGGAAAAAGTAAGCCCTTCTTGGCCCTCGTGTTAGCCCCCTAGGCAGCGCGGCTCTCGCGATTCCTCGTTTCGAACCGACCAACTGCAGGTTTGATATATGGCATATGCACGGACAGGATCACAAGGGTCAACGAAGCAAACAAGATTGCCTGCTAATTTTGCAATAATGATCCTTCAACTATCGGAGTGGATCCCCATTGGCGAGCCTTGCGTGGGTTCGGGCGCAACCTTAGTGTCGATACGACATGCATAGCCTCTCGCGCGAACCTTTGCCCCATTTATTTGGAAGATCGGAATGTGAGGAGTTGATTCTATTGGATGATTGGCCTGTGATAGGGAGAGGAGCGAGAAGAACTCAGTGAAGCGACCTGGGGTTCAAATGCAGGGGACATTCTAGGTATGGTCTCATATACTCTATTTTTACTCCTTGAGCACTGCTCTGATATAAGTCCATGCACTCCGCTTGCTCAACTGCCCTGGGATATATAAAGACACAAGACAGGACTCATCTGCAGTCTTCAAGGCTCACCCTTTCTATAGCGAGACTGCGAGTCTACTCCATTCCATACTTCACATTAGCGAGCAACCATGGCAGCAGACTCCAGCGCCTCATCAGCTCTACGAAAGAAGGCGAAGAAGGCTGGTGCAAAGAAGGGAAAGAAGACCACTGGTAAGAAGAAGAAGACGCCTTCATCTACCAGTGCCCTTCAACTTCCTACTCCTCCTCCCCCCGCGGCTTTTCGGCCTGCACCGGTTTATGCACCTTATCCTGAGCAATCGATCTATATGGAGAAACCAGGTACGTGATACAGCCATTGTGGTGGCTGCTACTCTTAGAGAATGACATTGAATTATTGACTTGGGCTTCTCAGAGCGGTTGGTCGAAAGAGAAAAGGATCGGTTTGTTGCCTCACGCTCCTGGTGGTTGTCTCTTATCTGGTGGCCATTGTACTGGGTGGTAAGTTATATTGAATGTCCCATGTTTACGGCGTCCGCCAGGACTAATGCTGATGGTGTTCAATTCTAGGCTTTATTCTTGCGGGCTGCGTTTCGACTTCGGCACAGGTTAATGACATATTCCTCGCCGAATGGACGCTGAATGAGACGGACGATGTCTCGCTTCGCGTGGGATATTTCGGTACGTACATTGTAGCTAGCCTACTTCACCTCCATCTATGAGAAAACTAGAATGGATGACTGACTGAGTATATACAGGCGGCTGTGTCTCAATCACCGAGACAAATCCCCCAGCCACAAGCGCAAGCACATCGACATCCAACAGCAACGACAACAACCAAACAACAACCCACTGCGTCTCAAACCTGCGCGGCAAAGACCTTACCGACCTCAACGACGACATCATCGATGACCTAGACCTTGACTCCACGGCCGCCCAAGCAACCGTCCGCGGCTTCCTAAACAGCACCCTCCCGCGCGCAAAACACGTCCAGGAGAACATTTTCTTCTTCCAACTTCCCCTAACCCATATAATCCTCTCCATAATCTCCGGGATAATGCTCCTCGTCGCACGCACAGGCGTCTCACACAAAAAGTCCTTCAAGGGCGTGATGGTCCTCGCTATAGTCCTATCCGGCTTCGCGCTGGCCCTCGCCCTCGTGACGGTCCTGGGACCCCTGTCCGGATTGAATGCACTGATCAATAATGATTCCGGGGAGGAGGAACGGCATCTAGGTAACTCGTTGTACATTAAGCGGGGGAAGAATATGCATGCTCTGCAGGCGGCTCTGGTGAGTATTGTGGGTGTGTTTTATATTCTGATAGGCGTGCTCTTTGTGCAGTGGACGCCCGATGTTGGCGTGGGGTTTATTGTTCAGGCTGTTCAGGCTGTTGGGAGGCCGTTGAAGAGGAGGCGGGGTGGGTTGTAATGAGGGTGTTGTGGCTGGATGGCAGGTTAAAGGGTGAGGGTAGACTGAGAGAAGTCCGGGCATGCCCCTGACTTTATTATCACCAGTCTTTCCTCTGGCGGAAGGGATAATGTTTTGCTCGTTGCATTTTTCTTGATATTCTAACTACTCTATTGCGTGACTGGACCGCAGATTGAGAGACAACATGGGCAGGTAATACGCACTACATATTCCATAGCGTAATGCTCAAACCCAGACACAATAAAACGTATTAGCCCAGCAAATTAAAGCTTTTGCACCAGAAACTATGGGCAAGAAGATGTGTACTAGCCTCATACTCCAGTTTATCCATGCAGTTGCATGCCCGGATCATGGCCCACGAGCCTGTCAATTTCAATCCGATTCCAAGTACCTGTTCTAAATTCCAGAGTGTCCTAATAATCTTTCTCTAACGCAGCCTAGCCCGGCTTAAGCACACTCCAGCTGCTATGCTGCCTAAGGTCCTGGCACCAATTAGTCTCAATCAAGTCGGCAACTCCTGATCAGGCTGCTTGCTGTCCCGTCCCGTGCCTTTCTATAGCTAGGTAGCCCGGATGCCCAGGCGGGCGAAAGGCTTCAAGAATGCATCATATACATAATAGGGTAGAGCTGTTGAAGCGAACCGGGAACCTACCGTACTGATTGGAATGAACACACACGTCCTCGAATTCCAACTCAATCAGCAATCCCAAGAATCTTTTCTCTTCTCTATTTATACATAGACTGCGGACTATCCCTGTCGCACTGGGCAGCCTTGGGCGATTGAGGTACTTACCTAACTCTTGCCGGAGATCTTGAGGACTCATCTAGCTAGTCGCTAGGTTCGCAGAGCCTTGCACATTCGACCTTATAGGAGGGTCATATCGATTGTGCTCTCCGTGTGGATATGGATGCATCACAAAAGCTCTGCCGCTGATCCTAATCCCAGCTGCTTTTTGCTTTGAGATGGTCCGCGCGGCGGGATACGAGGTGGCGTTTGTGTTTATGCCTAAGCAACCTTGGTACCGAATACTCGATGTTGATTATCTGCAGTCTAGGAATCGGGGCAATTTAGCACAGGCCAATTTCCACACTGTTTCTTACTGATGTTCACCTGAACGAAGCGAAACAGAAGGCTGATTAACTTATAGAGTGAGGGTGAAGGTGGAGATGCTGGTATTACATTACTCGTATACTTATAGATAAGCAGGGCCTTGTGGGAGACGTAGCGAAGTACAAACCATACAGCAAAAAGCCGGCCCCGTGCCTTGACCAGTAAACTAGAAGAAAGAAAGTCATGATCATGCAGCTACAAGTGCATACTCAAGCACTCGGTTCACGTTTCGTCTCATTCCTATTCGTTCCCTTCCCATATTACTGTTCCGTATACAGTGTTAGCAGCACGTTCACTATAGATAGACTCAAGAGACGTGTTGAATTCCAATTTCTGCGCGCTCAAAATTGTGCATAACGCCTAGCCTACCACA
The DNA here is from genome assembly GCF_047715775.1 of Aspergillus undulatus. NCBI lineage: Eukaryota > Fungi > Ascomycota > Eurotiomycetes > Eurotiales > Aspergillaceae > Aspergillus > Aspergillus undulatus. The sequence goes on from NW_027396673.1 coordinate 83,660, forward strand.
AAGTCGGGTACAGGTTATTCCTGAAAGGGATGGAATAGGATTTCTCAGCCGCAAGCGTCGCGCAGAGGTGAAGCTACTGCAAGGCTAAATCTGGGCGCAAGCGGGTGACGGACATGATGGACGTATTGCCTTGGCTTGGCTAGGCTAATATGAGGAGACCTGCTGGTCGGCCACCTCATTATGCCATCGGATAGGTTGTCGGGTACCGTCAGAAAAAGAAAAGAATGCACATGGAGTACGAACTGAATTATGCTGGGCTAATGTTTGCATAGCAAGGAGACGGAAAGCCCTAATTACAGAATGGGAAAAGGCCTAATCCAGCCCTCCCGAAGTATGAGTTGCTAGACAAGGTGCACTTGAGGACTCTTACTTAGTGCTCTATTTCTTCCATCCTATCGAGCCTCGGAGATTTAGCAGTTCCCATGTGTTCCGGATACTTGCAACGTACAGTATTCAGTCTATTTAATGCTCCCCAATACCCGCAACCACAAGCAAAAATGGCAATGCTAACAGTGCGCAGCACAGCAGCCCCCTGCATGAACCTCTTGTCAAGAACAGCACCCACCGTCTCATTGGATACCGCCAACTATAGATACCGGTGTGACTGGCCATTACTTCCAGACCTCCAGACATTGCGCCCATCAGGTAGACATAATTATGTCCTGGGGTCTCTCCAACCTCGAAGAGTTCACCTAGACCTTCGAGCGCCTACAAGACTGTAAGCGGATCCCAGGAGCTTCGAGTTCTGTTGTACCCACTGCACACATCACAAATCAAGTTAGTAAACTAGTGGGATGATAAGGGAAAACTGGAGTACACACCTATACCACATATGAGCAGCCCGAACAGGGTCGCCCTCGGGTCCATCAACAGCCAAGCGTGCTCCGGACAGGACGTACCGTCATACCTGGTCGCCAATAAATGGTGTAGACCCGGGCCAACTATTTACGACATGAGCAGCGACGGTGGCATTGTAGCCGAAGAAATTGAATTCGTGACCGGATGGGTATGAACCACCCATCACAACGAATCCTGTCACTTTTGCACTGACCAGCTGCCGTCCTGTGAGGGAGGGTTATGCATCTGGACTGGAGGAAAGAAGACCTGAAAGCTAAGAGGGAAAAGAGTTAACAGACATTTCATCTAGCGAACTCGATTGATTATTCTGTAAGGGAATGGACGGATAGGTAGACAGGGTCTTACATTATCAAAGAACCCAATACTAACAACAGTAACGTTCTGATCTTCCTGGTCAGCTAATACCTTCCGGTAAAGCTGCACAGAATTTCAAGTCCCGCTGACATTTAGCCACGGGAAGGAAGCGTTGTCTCGCCAATGGTAACCGACCTTGCTGGTATATTCGCCATTCGTATACTCAGTCATCGAAGAAAATGGCATTCGTAAACAGACGTTTCAAATCCAGTGGTATGTGTCCATGATTTAGTAGCCCAGAATGCTGGATATGGCGAGGCCGCTGTAGATGGATGGGTAGTTGATATTCACGCCTAGGAGGTCTATGTCTGGGTGGGTGCAGGCTAAAAGGAGGACTCCTGCGTCACTAGGGCAGGTTAGCAGTGAAAGGATAGAGAGATAGAATCCGGAAATATGCCATACTCGACGTCGCTGTGTAAGTCGGTATCGATGATTATTTTCTTGAATAGTGAAGCCCCCAAGGTACTATTCGCTAGGAGGAAGAGCAAGACAACCAGGGTCCGAAAACATGCGTGGAGCGCGTCTACACTTGCACTATATGTATATCCAGAAACAGAGAAAGTCTTGAGTATCTTTTCTGGCTTAAGAGGATCGCCAGTCAGCGAGGGGTAACTTCAGAATTGGAGAGTTGGAGGTCTCACGCTGTTATCACAGTGGACTAGTCCGATTTACGTCATGTAACTAGCCCTACTTCAGGTTCACTGTATTATGCTTTTGTGTCGAACAGAAAGGGGATAGAGACGCCAACATTGTTTGGAATGGTTCAATTTGATGATCCAGTATGAGGCTGAGCTTGGTCTGTATGACGATGGTGGTGGTCGTTTCACTGCAGATGGCAGACTCCAGGTGTTTACAAGCGAGCGAAGCGGTCTCCATAGTTCCTTCCCAACAGTATCATTTGTGTGTAGGAACAGGAAATGTACTTCGCATCAAAAAGATCCCGTTTAGCCTTGGGTATATGATTTACAGAGCCATGTATTCCGTAGACCCTGCGAATGCCGGCCTATAATAAGAATATCATCATGCCGGATTTATTTGATCCTCTAACACCTTATCTACCCAGTAAACGATATCCATGCCAACACAAACAACGCCCGCTAACATATTGACCCATAAAAATCACAATGCAAGTTCATCATCATCATCATCCCAGCCCAGCGCCGAATATATCGATTTCTCCGGCGTAACTGGTACAACAGACGCAGGCGCCGCCTGACTAGCCTTGGAGCCCAAAGCAGCACCCAATCCAGAGACAGAACCAGTAGCACTAGACCGACGCCCACTCGCCACAGGGATCGGGGCAGATTTAGGTTTCGGCGGCGTCTCAAACACCATCGACGATTTGGAAGGGGTTACTCTGGGGAGAGCGAATAGAGGGGGAGGTGGTGGCGGGAGCTTTTGCTGTGGTTGTGGGGTTTCCAGGGCTACATCGGCGCCTGCGGGATTAGCGTACTGTGACTTGACCGGGGTCAAGGGGTCTGTTTCCGTTGGCCGAGGAGCTGGTCGTCGAGGGACGCGGAAGAGGTTCCCAGCCGGGATGGGCGATTCTTCCACGCTGGGCACTGTAGACGCTTTGGAGAAGCTTGACGGCTGTGATGGACGGCGAGAAGGCGTTTCTTGCACAGCGGAATCGCCAGTAAAAGGTGCGCTCGAGAAAGAGGTAGGCCGGATAGTAGAACCCGGGATGACCTGTGGCTCGGCGTTGAAGGGGGACGAAGAGGGGGCAGCCGTCGACTTCGCCATCGATCGAGCCACACTCTTAGGCAGAGGAAGATTGACTGCATCTCGTTTCCGAACTTTACTAGGCGTGGCCATGACTTGAACGCCTTGGCCCATGGGGTTCCGGACGGGGTTCTTGGGCTTCCTCGAACTGGACCGCTTCTCTGCGTCCTGGGCAATATCCTTGGCCACTAGCTCACGGTTTGGTTTCCGAAGTGCAAGAATAGCAGCGTCGAGCTCTTTCTTCTGGTCCGCTAGCATTTGCACGCGCTTCAGCTTCGTCTCGTGTTGCCGTGCTACGGCGAAAAGATCCACCTCGCGGTTCTCTGCTCGCTTGGCTTTCTGGATACCGCCACGGACGCTGGTGCTGAGTGTCGGTAGCAAGGGTGTAGTGTCCCGCTTACTCTCAATTTGCGATGGAGCAGTGATAGAGCGATGCAGCGAGGGCTGTGACCGGCCTTGGGGGGTAGTTTGCTCATCCGTTAGCACGCGATGTAGTATGCGACGGGACTTTTGAGAATTGCGCTCAGTGACCGCTGACTCTTTGCGCAGTTTCTTCGCGGTTTTTGGGAACGGCGATATAGTGCCGACAGAAACACCCAATTTTCGTGTGATGGTTTTACAGCGGTCTGGTAATCGCGAAGCATAAAAAGGAATAATCACTTCTGTACAGAAGTCTCGCATCGCGTCGTTTCCACCTGTCTTGCCAGATTGCTGGGTGTTTCCAGAAGCCTGAGACTCAGTTAGAGTGGTATCGTCAAAGCTGACCGTGTGCCAAATACAAAGGCGATCGAGGTGTAGTTCGAGCATGACATTTAGATCTTGCGGCTTCTTCGTTTTGGGCTTTGGATTCTCGGAAGTTGCAGCAGGAGCCTCACCTTGACCTGCTTTCTTTGCTTCATCCGCAGCGGCCGTTTCAAGTGCGATCGTCTCTAAAATGAGTAGGATCTGAAGCTGGGTTTCACGCATCCGCAAATCAGAGACATGCTTTTTGATTTCCGCATCCCGTGATGTCTCAACCGAGCTGCCGGACTCTGTCAATGCTCGGTTCTTCCACCATCCGCGAACATAGTCCGGTTCCTCTGGGTAGAATCCATTGCGTCCCAGTGTCTTCTTTTTACTCTTCCGCTTCTTCGGCGCAGCATTATCGTCTGAGATTGTGAGAACGATGTCATGAAGGGTCGTCGGTAAAGTCTCGCGAAACTTCAAATCCATTTTCTTTGCTGGCAAAATGGCCTCTCGATAGAAAGCGATCAGTTCCGATACTTTGCTTGTCGAGTCTGGAGCCGAGAAAGCAGCCCGGCAGCGTGGAAGAGGGCCTTTGGCGAAATATGCAACAGATGCCTAGAAGTATCAGTATCAACTTGTTTAGTCACAACTCTTTGGCAACATACTTTAGAGACGTAGAGAGCCTGTAGATACTGCTCCCTCAATCCGTCCAGAAGCTCCTGGGAAGACTGGGTCGGTTCAGGAATGTTCCCTTCAACCTCGCCAGATACCACGGGCTCGACAGAAATTTGCGACTCCGGAGGCACGGAGAGCATACGAACATCAGCGCTTGAGCTCCTATCCAGGAGATCCACCGGAGACACGCCCTTCATCCGCTCATCACGATCCACAGGCTCATCAGGCACCCCGAAAACAAGATCTACCTTGGCACGCTTGGTCGGAACCTGAAAGCTGAAATCAGGCGCAGGGTCATCGACCTGCGCTAGACACCACCAATCACCACCAGAAACACAATCCGCCTGCTTGCGAGGCGAGCATGGAGGCAAGGTGTTGACTCGGTGACTAGCTGCCTTGACCAGAACACGAACATCTCCCTCTTCCACGCCGCGGGCGAGTTTGGAAAGAGAATATATACCCCCCTTGACCCTCTCAATCACATATAGGCCGCCGTCGGAAGCTAATCGTACAACCAGGACGCTCAATTCAGGCTGAGGTTCGGTCTCGAGCACGGGGATGTTCGCGACAAAGATACTTCCGGACTGGATTTGCGATAGCGCCGAGGGCGCGTCAAGCCAGTCGAAGGGCAGTTGGGGTCGTGGAATCACGGCAATCGGCTCGAGTACGTATGGCTCATCGTATAAGGAGGCGGCGTGGGCCTTCAAGGGAGGGATGGATGTCAGTATACTCAGGTTAGAGGGGGATTGTGGGACTGGTGGGCAACCCACCCGAATGATTATGTTGTTGAAAGCGCAGTCATTAGAAGCGGATAGCTTGCGCTTCTTCACCGTGGGACGATGTGCATCGTGGAGCTGGTTGAGTGGCATGGGTTCAAGCACAGAAAGAGATCCACGCGAGGCCATGAACGCGTTGGAACTACTCATACATCGTATAGTTGGGTGGTTGAGGGAAGTAACGTCTTGGAGGTGTAAGCAAAATAAACGCACAAATAGCAAAAATCAATATATCAACAAGTATAGTCCAATTGGTATAGTGGTTTCAACGCGGAGTCCAATGCATGATCGGATTCTTCGACGCGACTTGATGGGCTTGGCGTCACGCGTTTGTGGGGTTGTGGGATCGTTGCCTGAGAGCCTGAGGCCGAAATCTGATAGCCCGCCGTGGGGTCTGAGCGTCGATGGGGCTGGCTGGGGCCACATCGGAATTCCCCCAAGACAGAGGAATGGCACCCTGCAGAAATTTTTTACTCGAATGTCTTCTCCAAGTCAGTTTGATCTTAGGAATACAAGGGAAGATAATTTGCATGTAATGCAATTGTCATTATTATTCTATATTGCTAATGTTTAGATTAGCATGCAATAGTGGTGAATCGTTCCATGTCGGTCGATCTGAACCACTCTCGAAGACCTCTATGCAAGCAGTAGGCCTCGATCGAGATGCTGAGCTTCAATGCTCAAATGTTGAATGATCACTCCAAAACAACGCCGATATATCCCTCCCAGCCAAAAGTGGTATCATGTTGAATTTATCCGCGCAAACCCTGGTCCGCTAGACCATGCAAAGAAATAGTCAGACAAATGAAACGGAAACAAAAGAGGCTTTTTGTTTTGACATGTCTATGCTTGTGCTTTGAGTTGTTGAAACAAAGCAGGAATCATTACACTCGTAAAAGGAGATAAGGAAGATATGTCAGAGAAGACTCAAGCCTAAGCGTCATCCGCTTAGAACTTGAGCGTCTTGGGCTTCTCCCAAGAGAACTCCTGGTTGGTGAAGTGACCGTTCTTGGCGGTCTTGAAGTAGATGGGCTTGGCCAGGTCAAGTTCGCGGACAATGACACCGGGACGGAGGTCAAAGTTGTTGCGGATGATCTGGACGAGCTCCTCGGAAGACTTGTCGGAGGTACCGTAGGTGTCAACGTAGACGGAGAGGGGCTCAGCAACACCAATGGCGTAGGAGAGCTGGACAAGGGCACGGCGGGCGAGACCGGCGGCGACAAGGGATTTGGCGATCCAGCGACCAACGTAGGCAGCGGAACGGTCGACCTTGGAGTAGTCCTTTCCGGAGAAAGCACCACCACCGTGAGCACCCCAACCACCGTAGGTGTCGACAATGATCTTACGGCCAGTAAGACCAGCGTCACCCTGGGGACCACCGATGACGAAGCGGCCAGAGGGCTGGATGTGGTAGACAGTGCGGTCGTCGAGGAGCTCATTGGGGATAACCTTCTTGATGATCTTCTCCTTGATGACAGCGCGGAGCTCCTCAGTGCTCACGTCATCGCTGTGCTGGGCAGAGACAACGACGGTGTCCACACGCTGGGGCTTGACGGCACCGTTGTCGTGGGCGTACTCGATGGTGACCTGGGTCTTGGTGTCGGGACGGAGCCAGGGAATGGAGCCATTGTTACGGGCAGCGGTCATGGCAGCGTTGAGCTTGTGAGAGAGCAGGATGGTGAGAGGGAGGAGTTCAGGGGTCTCGTCGGTGGCATAGCCGAACATGATACCCTGGTCACCAGCACCGAGCTTCTCGAGAGCTTCCTCGTAGTGAAGACCCTGAGCGATATCGGGGGACTGCTGCTCAATGGCGACCAAGACGTTGCAGGTCTTGTAGTCGAAACCCTTCTCGGAGTCATCGTAACCGATGTCCTTGATGGCACCACGGATGATAGCCTGGTAGTCGAGCTTGGCCTTGGTGGTAATTTCACCGAAGACCATGATCATACCAGTCTTGGTGGCAGTCTCGCAAGCAACCTATATGATTGTTAATTGCTGGACTGCTTTAATGCCTTGCGCAGAAGCAATCGGCTCTAAGGATGGAGACGGAGGAGTTAAGGTTCCGTACCTTGGAGAGGGGGTCCTCAGCCAAGCAGGCATCGAGGATGGCATCGGAGACCTGGTCGCTGTAACCAAGTTAATTGCCAATTCAACTACATAACAAAAGAGACAAGAGAGAGACATACGCAATCTTGTCAGGGTGTCCTTCTTTTTTGTTTTAAAAAAAAGACATTAGCACAGTCCATTGTAATTCGAAGGTGTTAAATCCAACAGTGTAGAACCCAACGGCGTTGGCTCCAACAGTGTTGGCTCCTAGGTATGCTTACCGCCAACTGACTCGCTGGTGAATAAAAACGTGCCGGACTTAGCGATAGAGCCCATTGTGAATGAATTGAAAAGTTGATAGAAAGAAAGACAAAGAGGTAGAGGACAAAGAGAAAAGCTGACGGTGGTGAGAGAGGGGAAGGAAGGGGAAGAAGAAGTGAGAGCGGGAGCGGGACGGAGGAAAATAAGAGTAAGAAAATAAGAGGGGCAGACTCGGGAATAAAAACTGCAGAAGAGCCGAGTCGCCGACCGCCCTGAAGCAAATGTCGCCATTCCATAAGAAAATGTCGGTGTCAGCCATGGTTACTTACGCGGGGCCCAAAAAATGAAATTCGGAGCATTTATTGATTATTGCTTCTACGGAGGACTACCAATTCCGCTTAATCTATCGAATAAGCGGGAATTTCGATGAATACGGAAACCCTCTTTGAGAACTCCAGTTTTCCCTGCAATCTCGATCCTATTACTGGTGAATTGTACAAAGACAATACCATAAACGCATAGTGTAGGCAAGGAGGGGTCGAGGCTGGAACTCGTACTACAGCGGGAGCTCCGAAGGTCGAGGAAAGCGCTTGTGGGGACCAGCTGTGTTTGTTTTGTTTGTCTCTCTCTTCCGCGCCTCCAACGACAATGACATTTCACTGGCTTCTACTCCAAACCGAGTCATAAACATTGTGAATCTCGCTATACTTATATAAACACCGTTGATTCTCGTCGCTTTATACCGTCTTATACTCTTTGAGAGAAGCTTTTGACTTCCTTTGATCTCAGTCGTCGACCCAGCGATCACCTCTACTTAAACCGTAACTGCGCGCTCTTGTCAACATGGACAATCTCCCGGGTAAGCTCCTCAAGCTCGCCTTCAGCCTGTAGATACTAACAATAATGTCCACAGAGTACATGCAGTCAGTCCTCAAGCATCCAGCTGTCCAACAGCTCGCCTCTTCGCCTCTAGCCTCCAATCTCGGCCACCTTCATGAGACCTACCTCGAACCCTCCGTCGCCTACCTCCGCGAAGCGTACCTCGACCCATCGCTAGCAAACCTGCGCACAACATACCTAGACCCCTACCTTGTTCAGCCACTCGCGCACATGCTCGCTTCAATGCCCGACCTCGCGACCGTACTCGTTCTGCTCTTCGTACTCTTCGTTTCGTTAAAGGTCCTTGACTATACGCGTCGCGTGGTAATGTTCTGGGTTTGGCTTGCGACGCGCGCAGTTTACTGGGGGACTATTATTGCGCTCGGAGTGTACGTGTATAATGCTGGGTTTGAGAAGGTTGCGCGCGATGTAGGATTTGTCTTCAACTTTCTCGTCGGGCTGCTGGAGCAGTTTGGTCATGGGCTTGAGAATTCTACTGCAGCGAGAGCCGGGAATGCTCCGAGTCATGGGTATGGGCGGAGGAACTGAGTTTCCACTGTTCTTCAGAATCGATCATTCAGACGCCTTATGAATATTGTCTAGTTCTCTCTGGGAAAGGCCTCCGGTTGGCAGGTCTAAAAAATTAGCTATGTGCAATTGGGGGCGTTGGATTGATTCATTGGCAGGGGCATTCTTGGGTATTCTATGATTAATCGTTTCTTTTCTACGTGGCTTTCTCTGGGTTCTGAGATTGATCGAAGGAGTTATGCTCGGATAGAGTATTCATAAAAGTGTTCATGATAATGATACAAGCACATTCATTTTGAGATCCTCATTATTTTCATTCGTCGTCCGGTTCGTCCGTTATGGAGCAAGACTCCTGCAGGTCGGCAATTATTCAGTGTCCTCAGCACGCTTTATGTATCAAGGACATGCCTTTCCTCTGTAAGCAGAGTATAGTCTTGAGTCGTAGTGAGCCCGGACGGGAGGATAGCTTACGCACCCTCGAGGGCAAAAGGCCGCAATAACTGCCGGCCAGTATCGTAGTTCGCGTGGATTATTTCAAGCTCAATCCATTCAATCATCCTCAAAATCAACCTCTTGCGCATCATTAGGCTCCCTCGGCTCCTGTGCCTCATGATACTGAATGGCATCATCGACATGGCTCAGCACCGCCGAAACACTATCCTCATCGCCAGCCTCCAGCTGCAAGAACGACACCATGCTGAAATCATCAATTAACTGCGCAACAGCGCGATTGAGCCTTTCGAACGATCCCCCGCTCATAAGCGACTCTTTCGCCATGGGGTTATCGGACCCCGCATCCTCAGTCTCATTGTTATCCTGCAATAGCTGCACATCGACTCTCGCGAACCGCTTTAGTTCTCTCCGCGATACCATCTCGCGTACCTGATCCATCTTCGTGAGGATATTCACGTGTGGCATCTCGAGCATCAACATTGCAGACATGGCGCTTAGCGTTCCCGCAAAGAACTTCGCCTTGTCGACAACAAATGTACTTTCCAGCAAATATGCAGCGCAGAGATTAATGTTCAACGGACCAGCGCGGGAAAGGAATTGTACGAGCGACGGAAGTAGCGGGACATGCGTATAAAGCTCAATTTGCCCGGGCATGTCGAAGATAATGAGGTACTCCTCACTGAGCGGATCGAGCGCTTCGGATAGAAAATCGAGGTTCTGAAGCAGGAATTCGAAACAGTAGATCAAACCCCCGTTAGGGCCCAGCCCGAGTTCTTCCATCACGTCTTCGAGGGTAACTAGTTCGCGGATGTCGAGGTCCGGTTCGTATGCGAAGGTCTCGGCCGCGGGGTCGAGGTTGACGTAGAAACAGCTCCGCCGAGTGGTCTGGAGATGCTGGATGAGGGCATTGCAGAAGGTGGTCTTCCCAGCGCCCGCTGGGCCCATCACTAGGACGCCGAATTTAGACATGACGAGGTGTCGATGTGTTTTGTTGACCTGGGGTCAAAATTGAATTTATCGATGCGGAGTATGCGCCGGAAAATGATGGAGGAAGAACTGTTGTTCCGCTCCCGGGTGATCTATACAAGCTTCCCACATGACAACACTTTGAACCACATACCAACCAGTCCCACAGTCACCCCCCTGACCAAAGATATGTATCTTGTCAAAGTAGTAACAGCTTTGCCTCAGACGCTATGGCAAGAGTCGACGCCCGTTTTCCTTGACAAACACGGTGACTGCATGCTCCCGAAATACACATCCCCTTCTTACCAATGAGTATGGAGTTAATAACTGATTCCTCCCGAGAAAGGCGCTGGATCAGTTTTGGTTGTCTCAGTAGCCATGTCACTAGCAAGGATAGTCCGTTTGGTGGACGAGGGAAGTGAGATGGATATTGCTCTTCGACGAATGACTGCACTTCTTCCCAAAATCTGCTCACCCTCTCCATTAATAACACTCGGACGACCATGGTCCTGTGACCTGGCCATTCATCTCATCTCCTCTGGTCTGGGTATTTGAACTCCGAGATCCCCTCCGTTTCTGTTCTCATTGTTCTACTCTCTCCCCTCGCCTTATCTCTTTGCTCTATCCTCAACCACTTTCCCGAGCTCAGAAAGTTGCAATCATGGAGTAAGTGTTGCTCTCAGGTCATATCCCATGCTGAAGCTGCTGACAATACGACCCTGACAGCCACGAAACTTCTGGAGCCCAAGGTACGATACCAAAAACATGGTCTCCAAGTGAAGCAGAGGTGGCTTCCATGAGGTTACTCGCTAACTATCTTCAGAATGGCTCCTCCCAGGATATGGCCGAGAGCCTCCCAAGAAACCGACCACGACCGCGAACACCACAAACACCACAACACAAGCACCACCACCTCGACCACGTACCAAACCACCAGAGCAGCCGAAAAAGCTGCCATCAACAGGCCCAAAAGCGCCCCCCACAGGGCCAAAAAACGCTGGCGCCCCTTCACGAGCCGTGCCGAAAACAGGAAATGTCTTCCCCAAAGTGAAGGCATACTCGGACAAAAAGGAGGCAAAAGCCGATGTCAAAGAATTGGGCGAAAGCTGGCTAATCGAGCACCGGAAGGAGCCAGAGAATGCCGAAAGCTTTCCAGAGCAAGTTAGTCGTTATTATTCATAGAGTTCCTCGCCGACCACGTCCTGATTGATCAATTAGTTCCTCTTTGACTGGCCAAAGGACGGGCCGGCTCTCACCGAGTGTCTTTGTGGTCCCGAACTGCCATTTCTTGACCCATTAAGAGCCAGGTTTGGTTGCTACATGTTTGTATCGAAGAATCTTCCTGGATATATATGGGCAGTGGACCACAACCGCGACTCAACGAAAGAAATCGCTCAGAGCCTGAGAACTCTGTGGGCCGAAGCAGTAGCCAAGAGCAATATCAAGGCCAAAGTTTACATCGTCGAGCCCCCAGCACCGAAAGCCATGAAAGGAAAGATCGTGGTCAAGAAACAGAGCCCCCAACTGCACAAGCCGGCTCTACAGGGAAGCCGACTGAAAGGTCAGGAGCTACAACAATGGCAAAGCCGAGTTGGTTTGATCCGAAGCAAGAACGATCAACGTCTTCTGAATGCTGTTGAAAGCTGCTTGAAAGGGCTTTCGTTCGTTCGTGGTCACCTCCGAATGCGCGTGAATCTTGGTACATTCTTGCTTCAGAATTACCCAAAGCCCGAAGGTGGTAAGTCTTGGTACGGATTTGAGGAATTTCGAGGGGCTTTACTGCACGAGCAAACTCAAGGCCGACTGGTTCCAGCGTATGTCTACCCTTTCCAACAACAATTCGCAGATGGCTAAACTGTGACTAATGCTACAGATTGAAAGTCGCACAGCCTGAGCTCCTAGAGAGGTGCTTCGAGGCAACACATTTACTTCGCCCATATGACGGCACCTTGAGAAGGGATGCGCCAGCGCCCACGCCTCTCTCCCTGAGAAACGCAGAGCTCACTCACTCGGTCAACTTCGAGTTTCTGGGCGCAGACAGATCTATGCTACGACTTGAAGTCGAGTTTGCGAAAACCCCTGGCGCGAAAGAGTACGCAATCAAAGAGCGACGTTGGCTAAGGCCTCGGGACAGTGGCCAATCGGCAGACAGGAGGTCGCCTTTGCATATTGCCGTAGTCGATTTTGGACGGTAAGAAATGGTGTCTGGTTTGTGAATTCAGAATAATTGATGTTTTGTCTAGGTCTGATTGGCAGCTGGAGATCAAGTCACTCGAATTCCACGAGGCCTTATCAATCGACTCAGCTCTCAAAGCCTTTGCCCATTCGGTCGGATTCCGTAACAGCGAAAACTCCGGCAACATCTCTGCGAAGCCGGAGAGAAAGGTCACTTTTCCCTCGGAGCCACCTGTGTCTAGATTTGTGGAAAAGACTGCCATTCGGTATCAGATGCGAGGCACGGATTACATTCTTGAGGTCGCGCGTTATGATGAGTATCGGCGCTTGGAGGTACCTATCCCCCAGACTGGGATCATGATGCCGGGGGGTATGTCAGACGTGCCGTATACGACATGGGGCGCATCGATTTTCGATGCCAACTGGGATAACCTCTTGGGCGGTCATGCAAACTTGCCGGTCGGGCACTCGGCAAAGTATTCACCCCACGTGGCCACGTTCTTTCCTCCCCGCGCGACCTCAACTTCGCCTTCGGTGGCGCCTAAAGACCCTAGCCAAGGGCTCTGGGATCTTATCAAACTGGTGAAGCAAGCGGCCGAGCTCCTCGGGCCAACACGGGTAGCTCCAGAGGACATCGACGACGACACTGCAACCAACACTGGACCGACCTCGCTGAAAGCAGCAACGAAGACTGACGTGGCATCGGCTACTGAACCTACTGCACCTGCAGCCCCAAGCCCTACGGGGATGCTTAACGCCGATCTGGGAACTCTGTTCTAAGCTGTACAAATGGTTTGCGTCGCGACTGTGTTTTCTATCTTACTGGTAGTTAGTTGGCCTTTCTGTAGATAGGCGTACATATGGGACTCTTTACACACAACTCAATCAACTTTGATTAAAATGAGTTTGCAACGCTCTTACATTACTGGCATACTTTTATAATCCGAAGAACAGTAATGAAGATATAATGGGATTCAGCAATTGATTCGGTAATGATGAATAAAGCGAAACGGGCGTAGTTATTGATAGAGGTAGGTAGTTGTTGATGGATGAATCGATCTGGTATTCGAAGCGGAATAATGACCCCTAATTCTCGCCTTTCTCAACAATACTGATCTGCGCGATACATTACAGTCAGGCCGTTGCCGTACTGAAGAACTGCCTTCCCCTATAAGAAAGCTCAGCCGCCCCCGCGCAGCAATATACTCCAGCCGATCAACAAGCACTTCCACTTTCTTGACACCCTGCATCTCCAGGACTCTCAAGATACTACGCCGCACCTCCTCATCCGCAACGCTATTTTTCGTCCCCTGTCGTGATGACCAGCATCTCCTGCGACATTCCCGTTGGATAAGATCCTTCCAGGAGACTTTGCAGGTGAAGCTCAAGTAGGATGGAATAACCAACTTCGTGTCCACACGGGTGTAGACAAGTCGACCATCCCAGCTCCTTGTTGATTTCCGCCCTGAATACACAGACCCAGGAGATGATAAGTGGTAATGGCCAACAGTGGGGTTGTCGTGAGACTAATCATGATCGCTCCGTGAGTGTGGTCCCGGATGCGATGTCCGGCGACGTTCTTGGTAAATACGTCAATGGGGCGGAAAACAACCCCGCAGCTGAAGGGGTCCTTCTTAAAAGAGCTCGATGTCGCGCCCTAGATCCTAGGACTGGGCGTGAGGGTCTGCAGGAACCCTCGAGGTTCAGTGAGTGATGGAGTGAGGCTACGTGATACCAATTGAGGGCCTGATCTTGGCCACTGCCGGAGTGGTTGACAGCTCTTCAGCTGGCCATGGCCTAGTATGCAGTTAGGCTTGGCTTCTACAGACCTTTGTATATTTAGATTAAAGAGCAGAAAACTAGAGAAGTCAATTGAAAATAATTGGCGAGAGTATAAGTTATGGTCCTTATTGCTTGTAGGGCAAGCAGCCCTAGCCCTCCGACCAGGGTCGATCCTTCTTCGCGACCCTTTCAACGTCGGCGTCTACGTCGCCTTGGGTGATACCTTCGCTGCTGGGCCCAGCGCAGGGAAAGAATGGGACAAGGACAACAAGTGTCGTCGTTACGATCAGGCTTATGGGCCACAGGTATCGCGGTCCGATGAGATCGAGGACCCCGAAGCCACTAGACTTCAGCTTCATCGCTTGCTCGGGTGCGGAGACCAAGCACGTCCGAAGTACCGCCCAGGACCAGAGTAGTGGTGGTAGTGGCAAAAGCAAGGCACCGCAGGCGGACCAGTTGGAGGATATAGGCCCGGACTGGGTGACTGTCGATTGGAGGAAACGATGTCAAGTTTATTGATGTGTTGGATCGGGTTACGTAGCCATGCCTTTATTTAGCCTCACTCGAGTGCTAACAATGGCAGTGCGTCTATCGCTTCTACGACGTCAAAGGCTGCGCGGGTTGCAACGCCCAGTGTTACTTTCGACGACTGCTCAAGCGATTGCGATACCGCAATGAACGGGTTCAGCGGCCGACTCGACAGCCGCGAGTTCCAGGACAACCTACGCAGAGCATACATCTCCATCTTCGACCACGCACCTGACACACAACTCTTTGTGAGGGGATACCCTGCCTTCTGGAACGCAGCAACTAATCAATGCGACAAGGCTCAACAATCGCATTTCCCTCGCAGTGCATAGTTATGTGCCCCCAGGCCAGGGTAAAATCACCTATGTGGATGTTAACCGCTACTTCGAGGGACATAGGTTCTGCGAGAAAGGCGTGAACGAGCCGAGCTACCGCAACCCAAATATCTGGTTTTACCCGTTTGAGTACACCACTGGTGACATACTGATTATAGACGAGACGGTATTGTCCCCAGATGGAGACGACTGCAATTCCATCGATGACGGGGGCGACGATGGTGACTACTACGCTTGTCTACTGGCCAATGGGACTCGCAGCGAAGGTGTTACACTCGATCTGTCCGAATGGCCGAACAATGTACCTGGAGACGAACCGCTGGGCATTACCAGCGGTTCAAACCTGCCTGCTTTCCTGGCCCGGATTTTCCACCCCACGAGTGCTGGCTTTACCGGGTATCGTGATGCTTCAGGGTCTCGGTCCCGAACCCGCTGCTTCCAACAGACGCAGCTCCAGGGACTGCCGTCAAGCTAGGGACAAAACTGCGCATCCTTTGTGTAGGAGACTCGATCACAGTGGGATTCCTGAGTGACCGTGATGGCGGTGATGGCAATGGATACCGACTTCGACTGCGAGAAGATTTATCGGAAGATGAGGTCGTCTTTGCCGGAACAGAAACCACAGGAACCATGACCGATGCATACTTTCGAGTATCTTCTTGCACTCCCAGGTAGATGCATACTGACTGACTGCAAAGGCCGCCTGGTCCGGCAAAACGATTCAGTACTTCGCCGATAACGTGGGTGAATCCCTCGAGCAACGTCCCAACATCATCCTCGTGCACGCAGGCACTAACGACATGAACCTGAATCCCGATATCTCAACAGAAGGAAACGATCCTGCCGGTGCCGTGGCTCGCCTCGGAGGCCTCATCGACCAAATGATCGAAGCCTGCCCCGATGCCACGATTCTTATCGCCATGATCATCAACACCTGCGGGGTTCGACAAGTATATCTTCCTCGAGGACAACGGCGGCACGATTAACTATCGAAAACGTCTTCAACGTTGACACGTCCGACACTTAATGGCGCGCAATGCTCGGCGCAGACGCCTCAGGAATCGGCGAACGGCCCGAGGAGATCTTTTTCTACAATATCAATGGGCATGTCCAGTCCATTCACCCTCTAACCCAGCATCACCAGCTCACAAGTGGCAGCGACGGCAAGGTAGACTACGTCTGGACCCGGGAAATTGACGGTGCTGCCTATGTCTGGCTGAAAAACTACCCCAACTCGCCCACCTGGCTTGAACGCGGCCAAATCGCCAGCGGAGTCGGCACATCGGGTATGAACGTGCGGTGGGCAAACCTCCAAGATGGCGGTCGCGCCAGCTACGTGTCCGTGAGCCCGGACGACGGGGCCACCGCAAACTGGCTAAATAGATGCAAAGATTTCGGACCTGAACCAAACTCGCGACCCAACGGGATCCTCATCGACCTGTTCGAGCTGTACACGGGTGCAGGCTGGTCAGGGCAGTGGTATGTCTATGAGATCACGCGAGGCGAGACGGTCTATGTCTGCGATACAAGCTCTGTGTATAGTGAGCGTGCTCAATCAACGGCCAATAACCCCGGCTACCCGGAGACCTTTGAGGATACGTTTGATGTGCATGGGGCTGAAGGGTGCCAGTATGAAGAGAGTTCGGATGAGGTTGGTAGGCTGATCTGTCGCGATATGCCACAGACTTCATTCAAGCGGCCAGCGGAGTATGATGAGACATTCTCCTGTAGGAATGGGGCGAGTGTGACGGCCGTTCTAGAGTGTTGGTGGTGAGAAGTAGAATAGACTGAGTAGATATACCAACTGCGCTAAACCGCATCTGGCACCACCCAAGCGGTCCGAGCTTCATAGGCACAGCTTCACCTTTGATCCCAACTCTCCGCCATACTAAGTTCAAGTCTTGCGAACAATTTCCCTCCACTCATTGAACAGACCTGGTCGCAGCTGCTCTCTAGAACGCACTACGGGAGATCATCTTCCTTACCCTTATCGCCCATCCTTCATCAATCCCCGCGGAACATTGACCTGCAAAGGAGAAAAAAACCGTCACCACCATGCCCCCTCCAAACACCCCCGCATCAGACTCAGACTCCGAGGTGCCTCCCAACGCAGGTAAAACACACAATCCCCAATGCTCCTTATCCCGCATGGCCCTGCCAATCATATAAACCAATACACTAACACTCCGTCATACAGTAAACATCGCCTCCCTCTCCGCCCCGCAACTCCGCGCGCTGCAAACCCGCCTATCGACCGAACTCGAGCACCTAACATCCAGCCACGCCAAGCTCCGCGCCGCACAATCGCGCTTCCGGGACTGCGTGCGCTCGATTAACGATGGGGTCGTTGGGAACGCGAAGAAGGGGACCGAGGGGAAAGATGAGATTTTGGTGCCGCTGACGAGTAGTCTCTATGTTAAGGGCAGGCTTACGGAGCGGGAGAAGGTGCTTGTTGATGTTGGGACGGGGTATTTTGTTGAGAAGGTATTTGTTCTGTTCTATTCTATGCTCTATACTGGCCCGGTTTGGACTAGGTGGGGTGTTGAGTCGGTGGCTGATTGGTGTTTGACAGACTGCGGCGAAGGCGATTGAGTTCTACGAGGCAAAGGTTAAGGAGTTGGAGACAAATCTTACGGAGTTGGAGAAGCTGGTGTCGACTAAGAGTCAGCAGCAGAGGCTCTTTGAGGACGGTGAGTCGGGGACTAATTCATTGCCGGAACTATGGGAAACAGGACTGACGAAAGGTAATAGCGCTGAGACAGAAACTTATGAGCGAGGCAACCGCATCGTCCGCGCAGGCTGCGGCGGCCGGTTGAGCATACTCTGACATCAAAAGTGACACGAAAGTGAAAATGACGCGGTGAAAACAAAACAGATGGTGTGAGAAATTTGCGCTGGATCAATGTAACATAGAGCATTAGTCCCCTTAACGAGCAACAGCCGGGTAAGCTCACCCGGGTTTCATTTTAAGATATCACGCCTCGGCGATCTTTGTCCATGTCCGGTCATTTCAGCCATATTCATCACAACCAGCCCAAGACTCTACACGATAAGCTTGATCTACGCAGATTACGTACAGCCTCTGGCCTGCATATAACAAAGTCCTACGGGGCTTATTAGCCGTGCTAATGACCACGTCCGTACCAAGTGGCTAAAAAGCCCGGTGGGTCTTTACTATATGCAGGCCAGAGGCTGTATACAAAGAAGATACCTTCCCGACCAGGTTCCAGCTCGTCTCAGCTCAACAACGGCGTCCTCTCATCTGCAGATATTTCTGCATTCCCATCACCTCCCAGAGAAGGAGACTCCGACCTCTTAATCTTCACAAACGGAAATCTCGTCTGCTTCGGCTTCCTCGCCAAATTCGACGGCGCAAGGTGGTCAAGATGGTGTCTCTGCTCCGGCGTAATGGCGCTCATATCCGGGGCCGTGGACGCCCGTCTCAGTTGACGGTTGCTTGGGTTTGAGGTCGCGGATGTGAAGGCCTGCTGCTCGAGGGGTTTTGGTTGGTTGGTGTCGTGGAGGTCGGATTCGTCGATTATTTCTCTGCAGATTCATGTCTATTAGTACGGCGGAGCCTTTCAAGAAAGTGGGAGGATAAAGCTGAGGTGACCATGAACGGAAGAAAAGGGAGGGAAGGGGAGACATACTCGCCAATCAACTCCTCAACAACGTCCTCAAGGGTAACAACACCCAACGCACCGTCATCCCCACCAGGATTCTCTGAAACGAGCGCCATATGCGAGTGGCCCTCTTGGAAGTAATTGAGGATATCAAGGCAGCTCGTATCGGGACCCGTCTCCGGCAGTGTCGCGAGCGTGAAATCGCCCACGGGCTTCGCATCTTCAGGGTCATACGTAATGAGCGTTTTCACAAGAAGCATCCCCACAAAGTCCGTTGGCTTATTCGGCCTATGTACAGGGATCCGCGAGAACCCAGCGGAGAGGATTTTCTCCATGGTCCGTTCATCCAATATCGCGTCGGACGATACGGTAAAGACGTGGCTCATCGGCGTCATGATACTAGACACGGGCTTCGCCTTGAGATCAAGCACGGCCGTGATGATGGTGACTTCGTCTTCGTTTAGGCGTTCGGCTGGCTGAGAGCCTAGGCTTTTGTGGAGTGTGACCAGGGTCTTAAGGCCCGCCTTTTTGTACACGGTGCCGTGGTTCTCGCCTAGTAGCCAGTCGAGGAGCTTTGCTGTGGGCCAGGCGGCCGGCGCGAAGATGTACATGAGTAGTTGGACGACTGGGGAGAGGTACGCGCCTATTGGGAGACCGTAGCGCACGCAGACGGATTGGGGGATGACTTCGCCGAAGATGACTGTCCGGCACGACTACATCAGTATTTGTCTCGCCGTTCAGTAGAATGAAAGAGCTTGGCTATACCGATCAGGACAGTACTCCCCAGGATCGCAGGCCATCCTCCGCCCAGGGTCTTATCGAGCACAATTGGCAGACTCTCGTTGACGATGACGTTTCCGAGCAAGAGGGTGATCAGCACCCAGTGCTTGCCTTTGTGGATCAGCTTGAGAACGGTCCGGGCGTGGCGCTGCTCAGGACCCTCGCTGGATGTTGCGAGGACTTGGAGATGCACTGCGTCTTGGCCCATGAGGCTGTATGTATACGTCAGTTTTGGATCTTTGCGGAATGGGTTGTTTCCGACGTACGCGATTGTTAAACCCGCGAAAACACCCCCGATCAAGACCAGCGCAACCGCCGCGCTCAAGTTGATCCATAATTCGGAGTCGGAGCCTTCGATGCTCGAGCTTCTAGCTGGGCCTTCGGCATCATTGGATCGCGAGATCAACGGGAACGCGCTTCGGAGCGGGAGGTGGACGACGAGGAGGGCGAGCTTGAACAGGAGCAGGGAGCTCGAGGAAAACATGTCTCTTATTCGAGCCAGAAATCCCTCACGGTTGTGCTCGCAAGCGGGGATAACAGAAGAGGTGAAGTTGGAGAACTGGAGAAGCCCTACAAGGCGTAAGGCTGATGATCAGAACAAAAGGCCTGTCAGAGCTTGAGAACGTCAAAGGACCGCTCCGAACCACAGTCCAGACAGCCAATGAGACAAAGAAATAATGGATACCCCTGCTGCTCTAATGCTTGTCTCTCCACAGCGCCTGTCAACCTGATTTGGTGTGTGCAGGTCCCGGCAGGCAGCAGCATTCTGGCACTCCACCACCAACCCAAACAGAAACAAACAGCAGGTCGTGCCACAGACTCTCAGTTCGATGATGTGGCGCAAGAGGACCCTAGGACCCCT
Organism: Aspergillus undulatus; assembly: GCF_047715775.1. Taxonomy (NCBI): domain Eukaryota; kingdom Fungi; phylum Ascomycota; class Eurotiomycetes; order Eurotiales; family Aspergillaceae; genus Aspergillus; species Aspergillus undulatus. Next base: position 103,989 of record NW_027396673.1, read on the forward strand.
CATTTCGTACTGTTTACCCACTATAAAGCACAGCACTCACGGGGTCTCAGGGTCCAGCACTTCCTCAACTCCCTCCACACCTCAAGCTCATCTCTATCATATCAACATGTCGTTCCTCAAGGACCTAGCCAAGGAGTTCAAGGAGCTCAAGGCTTCGCTGTCTAGCGACGACAAGGACAAAGATAAGGAAAAGAAGGAAGACAAGCATGAAGAGGGGCAGCGCTGTAAGCTTATCCCAAATCCCCTTCCCCTCTGAGCCTCATCAATTATTTGCCCACTCGAGTTCTATGTCTAACATCTGTGGCTTTGTAGCCTACGACCCCGGCTACGGAGCCCCCGACCCAGCCTACGGTCAACCTGCCCCTGGCCCAGGACCCGATTCATACGGGCAGGCCGCCCACTACCCCCCTCCCCAGCCACAGTACGCACCCAACCCAGCCGGAGGCCCTCCCCTCCCGCCGGGCTGGACCGCCCAGTTGGATCAAGCCAGCGGCCGCTGGTACTACATCGAGCAGGCAACCGGCATTTCGCGCTGGGAGCCTCCGGTCCACTCGGCGCCGTACGGGCAGTACGGTGCTCCTCAGGTTCCTCAGTACGCAGGTGCTTACCCCGGGCACGGCCAGGATCCCTATGCGGGACAGAGCTATAACCCTAACCCCTACCCGGCTCATGGGCCGCCTCCTGGTGCGGGGTATGATTACTCGCAGGGACAGGGACAGGGACAGGGGTACTATGAAGGTGAGAAGTCCGGCAAGGACAAGGAGAAGGATGATAAGAAGAAGATGATGATGGCGGGTGCGGGTGGCCTTGCTGTCGGTGCTGTAGGTGGGGCGTTGATTGGGAATGCACTTGGTGGGTTAACTAGCTATCCCTTACATACATGTTCCGATCTTCGCTAACACATCGTCTTCGTAGCCGACGACTCGGACGACGAGAAAGCTGCTGCTCCCGCGGTTAGCGCTCCCCCTCCTACCGGCCTACCTCCCGATGAAACCGCCGACGGAGACAGTGTCTCCCAGAGCGACCGCGAGAGCGTCCTCGAGGCCCAGCAGGAGTACCAGCGAGCCCAACTGGCCGCACAGGACTCCGACGCGTCAAGCAGTGAAGAGGAGGCGCTGGAAGAAGCCAGGGAGAACTATGAAGAGGAGTACGAGGAGACGTACGAGGACTAACATTCGCTCCTGGAGGTTGTTTAGAAGGCAGCCACATAATCATCATACAATTCAAGCCCTATCTCCGCTAGATTTCTTGACTTCAGCCTATGATTTCGCGGCCTAAGCGCTGCATATGTGATCTACCCTGGAGTCTGGACGTACATCTTTCAGCCTTAAATTCTTGTACCCAGTGTGGCGCCGCAAACTCAGCCTTGTAGACTAGACAAATGCGTGTCAACCAATCTGACTCTGCTTAGTGCCATCACTTGCTTCTTTCACTTCTTGTTCGCGCCGTCCCATTGGGTGGGCTGTGCTCTTGGTAACAGCGCTTGTGCTTCCTAGGGTGCATGGCAATGCATGGCGCTTAGCTGCTTTGACTATAATCAACTATTTAATTCTGCTGCCTGCGTAGCGTTTGGTCTTTCGGTGCTTCAGTTCTGAGATCTTTTGAGGTTAAATACGCTGATATTTGTCTTTGGGATCGCGTATACGTATCTACACATTTAAGTCGCACGCAACTCCTACTTACAACTCAACTCCGTCGCGCTGAGATCAAGAGGGACGAAAACAAGAAGAACGACGAAGCCATGTCTTACCAGCAACCTCCCTACGAGCAACAGCCTCCATAGTACGTTATCCATTCAATTCTCGCCCCGGGAACGAATTTGAAAAAGACGTATCGCTAACAGTTGTCTTTGTAGTGGCTACCCGCCCCAGGGCCCTCCTGTTCGTTCCTACTCTCCTTCCCAACCCATGGACAAACGAGCTATATAAATGGATACTAACAATGAACCGCAGATGCAATACCAACCTTAAAATATGCTTCTAGAAGGTTGTAACTAATAATAGCCTAGTTTTTCCCAAGTATTATATAGGTATCTAGATAATATTAGCTATGGAAGGCTCTTGTAAATACAAGAAGCTAATCATGGCTTAGAGATGTGGTGACTAGCTGATCATGGGTCAGAAGCCTCTGACCTACAGTGAGCTCTGAGCCACGGCGTGGTTCAGAACCTGGGCTTGGCGCGTCTGAGCCACGATGGCAGATGCCTGACCCACGCCGAGCTGAGACCCCAGATTGTGCCTCCACCGTCTTTTGATCTTGAAGTGATAGGGATATATTCGCCAAATTGGGCCAGCTCGACTTGAACTCGATGCCGTATCTGGTTCTAGATATATTTTCCCGAAGTCAGGCCGAGTCCAATCAATAGCACAGTTCGATTTTTTTTTTGCCTGCTGATTGAGCTTTTTCTACTTCATTCTGGCCAACAGTACATTCCAACGGGTTGAGTTCGACGCCATCTCTCAAATGTCAACTCATGCATGAAGCTCATATGCCGACGTCAGAAGCCAACCACCGACATTTTCCTTGTCTCAGATACTCGAAAGGAAAGAGTGGCAGCAACAAAAATCTCGCAGCGGTACACTAACATGGAGTGGCTCCAGGATCTCCTTGCCCGCGTCCACAGAGGCGCATCCCGTACATAATAGACTGCTGCTAAAAACTTTCTCAACACCAGAGAGAATAAAACAAGGAAACGATGCTCGCACTACTGCTGCTACTACTGTCTCCCTGAGTTCCTGTCACCCACCTATAAAAGGCGCAAAAAACCACAATCACTCCGGCAGTTTGATACTGTCTGGCCAGATTCTTATCTCGGCTGATCTAGGCTGCATTTGGAGCGCGGAAAGATTTTCAGCTCGGGACCCATCGCGATACTACACCTTATCTGTGCTACTCTTGGGTTGTGTTCGACTCGCCAAGGACTGCTTTACTGTTGTCGCTTCCGCTGTTAGACGCTGTTGAGTTGGCAAGCTAGAGGTTCCTTCATTCAGCGGGTCACTTCACACATTTTCCCATTGTTTCAGATTCGATTGTTGTCCTTTGATGGAGCGTGGTATAAGAGTGGTTAGTCGATATCTTGGGGTTTATTAGTGCTACATGCGCTGCAAAACGCTGTAGTTTCTGAACCATCGGTCTCCAGCTTTCTCTTAACCGTAATCTCCAGAGTGACAGTCAGGGGAGGTTTTGTATACTTGCTCGTGAGACATTATGAGACAAGAGGAGATTCGAGCAGCCCTGGATGGGAAGTAGCAATTCAATCTCTCAAGAGGTAGCTGAATGGACCAGTTGGCTAAGTTATGGCCGCTGCCTATATGACCGTCTGTTTGTGCAGAAGATTTGAGAAAGCTCTTTGCCACTTGCAACATTTGCCTTCGGAGTCCATGACATGCACGGATGGTATCTTTCTAGTCCTGGGAAGGCAGGGTCTACACAAAACCACCTCATTGGTTAACTCTGCGCAAATCACTATGGAATACATGAATTTATTTCTTCGAATTAGGAGAGACAAACCTGCATAGTAGTCCGCAATTCTCTCGGAAAAGTCAAAGGCCATACGCAGATCTTGTTTTCAGCACAAATTCAGCCACAATGATCCGACGGCATACTGTCAGCGATGCTTGTGCTTGATAAAGCATCCCCGACCGGCACAACCAAGTCTTGTTTGTCAAGACTCTACCAATAGTTGAAGGACCGTTATATTTTCCTGGTACTGATCGAAGACATAAATGCTTCGTGGTAAGAGTGGGGATGGCAGTTGTGTCTGCAGTAGGGATCAGAGACCATCATACAGCCAGAGATTCAGAAAGTACCCGCTTCTTCTCAATTCATTCTCTGTCTAGTGACGTAATATCCATGATCACTGTGCTAGATGCAATAAGGGACTGATGGCTGAAATCGATGGATTGGGCTTGATGATAAGTTCCATGGCGATGGTAAAACTCATTTACGCTGCCCTCGCCGCTTTGCCACCCAGGTTAAGGATTTAAGCGCCTGAATTTTCTGCACCAAGGCGCCTTCTGACCGGGGTGAGAGGAATAAATTAAAGAAGAGCAGATAGCATATCCTGCATGATACAAAATTACTCACCTTCTCCCTTCTACTACTGCAGTGGGCTTACCACATAATATATCATACAATCCAGCAGTGAAGTACTTGAAACCGTGCCAGTCACGACCCACGGCCGTAAAATACCAATGCTCACACACAGTAACATTGTCCGGGTCGTGGCGAGGTCTAAAGTAGGGTGAAGAAAAGTCCATTCGAGAATAGCAATATCAATAATAATAATCACATAGTGAATCAAAATTTGCTAAAAGTAACAAAACTTACACAAATGTAACAGTGAAAACTTGTCCGAAGAGGATGCCCACGCCAAGGCCTATTTTTACAAGTGCGAACAGTATCAGGTCTTCAAAGGGAAAGAGCAACATATGTGGCTAAAAAGCCTTGTCAGCTGAAATGTTGCACATGGAGATGAGCATGGCACTGCTGGCGATGCTTCCAGTACAATGAACTGCTGTATGAATCCAGTTGTATGTCTGCACTGGAATAACGTGTAGTAGGGCTGCAAGGGTATGAGACCGCTGCCGCAGATGAATGCTTAGGCCTCCACATCGTTAACACCCTTTCTGCGGCGGTGGTGATGATGAATCATTGTTATCCTCGTTTCGTATCTTGGCTGGCTTTTGATGGCAAGTGCTAGGTTTATAGGCAAGTTGGTTGGGGTGTTGCACCTGGAGATGAGCAGGATACTGTCTGCGAAGCTTTTCCAGTGCAATGAATCGCTGTATGGACCCAGCTGTATGTCTGCGCTGGGATAACGGTGTAGTAGGGTTGCAGGGTAGTGAGACAGCTGTCGCAAACGAATTCCGGCCCCTTCGCACAATTGAAACACTCTGTGTATTTTGATGATGAGGTATCAACACCATCGTCGTACTGGCCATAATGGTCGTCGTGTGCGATGGCACTCGAGGTTAGGAGTAGGATAAATAGGAATGACAACATTGTGTCGCTTCGACGCCTATAGATGTTAGTGTGAATTGCTCGGCCGTAGACGGATGTTACAGTGGGTGGAAACAGACATTGCTGGCTTGACTCTCGAAATTACAAATCAGAAGGCTCCTGAGAGATAGGCTCTCGGCGTAGGAAGTGGTAGTGAATGTCGCAGCAAAATTGAGAGAGGTATTTAGGGAGTGTCGAGATAGGAAGTAATGATATCAACCAGGGCGCGTTCGAATAAGATAAAGATTAATTAAGGAATGTGACAAACGGAATGGTATCAGAAGATTTTAAAAGAATGAGGGGAGAGAATAAGATAAAAGAGACAAGGAACGTGGTAGGTAAAAGGAAAGTGCTGCCCCCTCACTTCCACCATACAACAGTCCGCTAACACCCACACTTGCTACAAACCATTAGGCAAGTTTGCGTAGCTTGCACCTTCCCACCGCGTTGCATTGCTCCAGTGGGAACGATCCTGTTTATAAGTTCTGGTTAGAACTCGAATGCGTCGGGTTTTGAGCTTGAGACGCATTACGTAGCCTTGTACTACCAGAGGCTTGTTGCTGTTGGTGGGTGGGTCGAGAACTCTAGATATCAGCTTAATTTATCCAGGCTTTTGGGTCGTGGATGTTTTCCTATTAGCGTCACCAGTAGGCGTAATTGCTCGATATCAGCCACTAGGCATATCAACGAAATGAAGGTCTGATTTTGTCAATCTAGCTGCAAACGGTGGTTTGAATACACAGATAATAATAAGCAATCTAGCCTGATAAAGCAACTAGAAAAGACTGATACAAAAGTTGTCAGCGGTAACGTATTCAGTAAGCGAGTCGGCCACGTCTCATAAATCACGCGCGATCAGAATACTACAGTAATTCAACCACCAACCATGCCTCCAAAAGCGCGTCAAAACACTTACCATAATACGGAAATTGTCGGAGCATACTGCCATCCGGTACCGCCTGCCCCTAGGGGTTCGACCTCGCTTAGTCATCTATTAGTAAGCTAGTTATCTTAGATAGGCGGCCTACCGGCCACCTAATAAGACAGATATCTATTACTTCCCACAGGTTATAACCCCTCTAAGCTCTAGGAGCTAGACTTCTTGCTAGATTAAGATATACAGAGTCTGTTCCTAAAGTTCTAAGTAACTTGCTACACCAACTTTACTGATGTGACGGTTAGAAGGCCGCCGAAAGGGGCTACTTCGGCGGCCGTTTTAGGCGTCTCTCTAACCAGCTCCCGTCTTGGCATCACGTGTACGTATTCCCACGGCCACGGGCTTTCCCTCCACGCCAGGCACGCACCTGGTCTCTGAAGCTAATTTCAAATGGACCTTTCGTTGCTCTTTTGTTCATCACCCAGCGAGACGCTCTCGCTGCGGTCGCTGAGGGAGCCATTTTCGGCTCCCCCCCGCCATCATGTTCTCTCAAGTTCGAAGACTTATTATGCCGACCGTGTCCTTCTCTGCTTCTGTTCTTCCTCCCACTCGCATCTCCTGCGGCAGCGCCCATCCATTCGAAGCCCGTACCCGTGTACGAGACCACTTTTCTTCCCACCTTCTTAATTCACTACACCTGGCCTACCATCCTTTGCTAGTGATTCGTGAACTGTTTCGGCCATGACGCGACCCTCGCGACCGGTTGAATCGTACAACAAACCAAACGAAAGCGATGCCAGCTCCGACCTGAGCGAGATCTTTTCAGATAATGGATCGGATAGTGACTGGAGCAGCGACCCGGGTATCGACAGTGAGGATTCAGATGATGATGACGAACCAGGCGATGAAACCTTCGACGATGAGGGCCAGCTTCCTCCCGAACACTACTTGGCCCAGGCAGAGAGTCTGGATGTTTCTCAGCTTCGCCATAAGCGTTACAGTGACGGCACTCAGGAGAGGCTTGATGAGACTCGCATGTACTGGAATAGGTAGATGACCCTCTTGACCCTAAGACTATGTCGAAGCTCACTGGCGGCTCCCTGGCAGGTACTGTCAGCACATCGGCGTTGACCCAGTGCGGCACTGGCAGTGGATCTCAGACTCCGACGAGACGGTTCGCTTTCTATATGCATTTTTCGGATGGCGGTGTGATATTCGTCGTGGTAAAAATGGCCGTCACTGCCCAGGGATTGCATACAAGAGCTCGCTTGAGTCATTTTGGAAGTGGTGGCATCTCGTGCTGAAGCAGGAGACGACGTCGGGACTGAGCAAAGACATAACTGTCAAGGTAAATGATGTAAGTACACAATTTACTTTCCGCTCTAGCCAAAGAAGGCACGGTTACTGATCAGGTGCAGGTTATTGCCATGGTCGCCAAAGAGAAAGGCCTGGAGGTTGACCGGAAGCCAAAGAAGAACATGTACATTGAGGACGTCGCCGAGTTTGCACGCGTCCTTCTGACCACCACTGAGATGACGTTTGACTGTGGCTGGCAGCGGATCCAACTCCTTTTTTTCTGCCAGCTTGCAGCCATCACTGCAAGCCGTCCAGGGGCACTCCTCCACCTTCGCTATCGCGATATAGCATTGACTCTGATCCGAGATCCGGAAGGCGAGCGCCCTCGGCTGTTTATCTACTTAAAGCCAGACTTTACAAAGAGGTTTCTTGGAAAGAAGGCTGCGTAGGTTTTCTTGATTCTTCGAGCTCCTTGGGAGCTAGTCGGCTAACAGTATTGGATAGGAATGAATTTAAAATTCCAGAAATTATATTTGACCCAACTCTGGTTCTTAGTCCACACGTATGCTTGCTAAGTATGCTCTTCTACATTCAGGGCTTCAAGAGGATTTCTTCAACTGGACCAGTGTTGGATTGCCCAGAGAAGCTTTACAGTCTCAGGGTACTGAACGGCAAGGGACAGCAGGAGCTGAAACTCAAGGATGAAATACTGGATAAGTTTGTGTTCTGCCAGGTCGAACGGCTACCTACAGGGTATCGAATTGAGTTAGAGAAGCGACTGACGGACTCCATGGTGCGGTCCCGGATGCGTCGCGGCGGTGAGATTACAGGTTTTGATCAAATTACCCGGCCATACCTTCTCCGATACGCTGGAGCCAAGGAATTCAACAGCAGTGGTGAGTGTTTATCCAGTTCGGAAGTAGATGGGCGCTAACCTAATAAATAGAAGAAGTTACGGATGCTCTTCAAAATGTTATCCTACAGCACTCCGATATCCGCACCTTCGTCCGACATTATGAGGTGGATATTGATGTTGATGTTCAGGGCATTATCCGCAAAACTGGTTCTCAATCACCGTTAGTGCGATTTGCCTGCTCGTTGAGCGCCTCGATCGATCCAGACCGACCTTATAAGCTCTCTCCTGAAGAATCCAAGTCCCTCAATGAGCTCCCCGTGGTTCGTGCGCGGCAGGACATACTAAAGAAACGCAAGCAGAAATGGGATGACCGCAAAACCAAGTTTGACCGTGCTCATATGGCTTTTCAAGCCACCTTCGGCCATCTTGTCGAGGGAGCTCTTTCCACGCGCCACCATCATCTGAAGGCAAAGCTGGAACTTTACCAGGATCGGACGATGGAAGCAAAGCGGAGGTATAACAAAGCCATCCGTGAACTGCGGAATGAGAAACAGCGACAGCGTAACCGGCGAATCCGAGAGAATCTGGAGCGGTACCGAAACGAGCAACCTGTGATTGACCTTGAACGGCAACTAGCAGGGAAGCTAGTAGATACCAAGGTGATGGACGCTCTGGAGCACAAGGGCTTCATGCCTCCGCAACATCTAATGATGATTGACGCCATGCTGACTATGCCGGGTGCCACCATTGAGGCGGAGCTTCAGCGCCGGATCAATGCGATCAATGCGATGACTGCCTTCTGCCCCGTGGAAGAGGGACGACCCACGCCTCGACCCATCCAATCTTGCCGCCGGCCTGTGCCTGATGATAACGAAGCCGACCCTCCTGCCAAACGGCAACGGCATATATTAGAGGATAATACCGACGTCGCCCTGCGCCAAGCGATAGAGTCGGTGCAGGTCAAATCTCGAAAGCAGCGACCCACGATCTGCTTTCTGTGTCTGGGAAATCCGAATCTCCCGCTCAAAGACCGGGTTGCGAACCACAAAACACCTGGTTCGCTTACCAGACATTTTCTGCGGAAACATATCAATCCCCCCTGGCCGGCCAGAGGGGTTGAATGTAATGTTTGTGGGATGGAGTTGCTTGCACAGAAAGCTGATCTTTTGAATCATGCAGAACTCAGCCACGGAACAGTTGTGCGAGGTCGAACTCAAGGGAAGCTAGCACAAGAATGTTCACACCATGTTAGAATAGTGTTATAAGATCTGCTAAACTTGATGGCTTTATGTTCGGCGCACACCTTCGTCTATCTCAAGTCAATTTTTAAAATCACACTTTATTTCTTACTTTGCTTGTTTTCCAGGATGGCCGAACGTAGGGAACTTCAACGACATTAATTTGGTCTCCTACTCAACAATCCGCCTCATGATTCTGTGGCGGTCTTTTGGTGTCAATGTGAACTATATATCGCTCTCCTGCCTCTCTCTTTCCTCTCACGTTCCTCTGCCTTGAGAGAAAGCGCTTTGTGATCGTGGAAGCTGCTTCCACTCATATTCTAATAAGGGGGGATGAAAGGAGACCTCATGGCGTTGTTACTTCTCAACTCTGGGTCTGAAGCTCCTGTTGATGCCCGCCAAATGCCGTCCTAGTAGTCTTGCACGCTAAAGACACAAGGCCTAGGCTCCACAGTGGACTCGATGAGACGGCAGAATCGGTCTTGATGTGTGTTGAGTTGTTGACGGTCATTTTGCCCAGCTGTTCGCCTTTCTGTCTGTTCATGAACTTTTCCTCGCGCTGAAGAAGCAGGGTTGGCAGTTTGTTTAGGCAGCACCGGAAGACTTTCTTTGTTTGACAGCGCCAGAGCTTGGCTCACTCGCGCGTTTGGGAGTACCAGCGTATTCACGGTTGGTAGTAGGTGTATGGGTTAATGCTCGAGTACTTCGGTTCGTATGCGAGAGCTGTCGAGCCGTGAGGTTACAGGGTGCTGAGATTCGACGAGATAGAGCTAGCGAGCGAGGCAAAAGAGTCAGCTGGGCGTTGGGAATAGGGTCACGACAGCGCCGGATTTAGTGCATATCAGGCAGGCAGGAAGGAAGCAATGGGCATGACGGAGGCAGCAGGAGAGGTCGTAGTCATGGTCGCAGAATTGGATGTTAGGTCATTTTGAATTCTATGCTAGGGGTTAGTGAATTTCGAATGGCACCCTTCTGTTGCGAGTTAATATCAACAGCTATTAGGTTTCCATTGTGTTTTTGCACGAATCTGGACCTCGCTTTTGCTCAGAGCAAGCTACCGATGCGGCCGCGGAGTAAATCTGCCGAAGGCGGTGCGAAATCTTCAAGCCTAAGGCAACCATCTCGTGACTGCACCTTACGAGCGCATCAAAAGCATGGTCACAGCTCAAGACACCGGCAGAGTTAAGTGCGACCGCCTACGAAAGGGCCACAACTTTCTTCGCTCTGGTTGAGATTGTATTGCACTCTGTAGGCATTAATTCTTCCAAAGCGAATTCTCTTTTCTGATTGAAATCTGCTTTCCTTGTGGAGTCGTGTGACCTGAGTCAAAGAGTCGGGCAGTAAGTCAGAGTGCAGATACCCAAACTGCGAGGCTTTTCGGCCATGTCATCTTTAGTCTAGGAGGATTTTCCATACCCTAGAAGTCAGATTTATAAAACCAAGCTGATTCTTTTTTTCTCCTTACTTTGTTGTTGACTATTCTAACTTCGCTTTCCTCGGCTTCGCAGCAGGCTTAACACTAGCCACATGTGGCTTGGTAATTGCCCCGCGGCCAGACCAAGAACCCCTCAGTTTGCCAACAAAACTCCCGAATCGCTCGTCAACCCATACGTCAGGCAAAGATGCAGAATGACGACGGTTACCTCATCATCTCTGGTGATGAGCCACCTAATGACCTGCTGATTGCAGTTGAGACTGAGATCTCTTCATCTCCTAGGAAATGTGGACCGAATGGACAGCAGCTAATGCAGTTCGGCGTGAAGGTATGTTGACGTCGGCGCGTGCCAGCACTTGTTTAAACATTCTCCTGACAGTTGCAGCTTCCTCAAGAAACATGGTTTCAGGAATACCTCGGATGTTCGTCTTCTGATGCGAAAAAGTTGGGCGAGACGAGGGTTCGGTCATTCAACAACAATCGACTCGGGCGATATGTTCCCGGTCCTCCTGGGACTGTGCTCATATACAGGGCAGCTACCCGGCAGGGTCTTAGCCCTGGTACTGGATTTTTCAATGTTATACCCAAATCGCATCGAATGACAGCCGCGGAGATAAAACGAGCCAAATCTATACCGATTACCCTCACGGCCAGAGATATCCTGTTCATTCCGGCCAATACAACCATCGAATACGTTGCATCTGGAGAGAGTGTAGCCCTTTGTGAGGCTCTATCTGCCTCACTCAAATCTGAGTATGATGACAGCAGAATGGAAATATGAAGGGGTGATATTGCAAGTTCCATTGTTTGATGCAAGTATGTATTAATAAGATGATCAAAAAGGATAGAAATTAGGATCCGAGTTCAAAAAAGGACTTAGCCAGGTACCATGCGTCCATCCAGATTCAAAGTTTGGGAAAGTCCAGCAAAGGTCAGAGTCAGAGTTAGGGAATGCCTCCCAACTTGTAAGTTCTCGGTCAGAGGGATTTTGCGAATGAAGCAATGAGCTTGGCATTCCATCACCCATTGATCCCTGCGCTGCTCCTTGTAGCAAAAGGGGATCTTGACTGTACCTCGGCCCGAACTCTAAGGTGTCGAATGTAGGGTCCTGTGCTGCATGCCTTGTTTCATCAGGCAATGCTGTTTGCGGCACAAAAACAGTATCACCAATCCGCTGTGCTTGGTAAGGTTCTTGAGAACCATTCGCCTCACACGAGGAATTGAGGGGACCTTCTTGTTCTGAAGGTATATTCCCGCGCTTCCCAGGTTCTAACACACGCTGCAAGGGTATCTCGATGGCATCGGTGTCCTCGTCAACTCGTTGAGGTTCGTGTTCGATGTGGTGTCTGCGTTTGTTCATCTGCTGGCTATTTTGCGGAACTTCATCTAATCCTTTGCATGAACGTCTCCGTTTTGTACAAGCTGCTTGATATCCGCTAGGTGTATGGGATGCGGATATGGGTGCCGGAGGGAGGTGAGCTGATTCCCTTGTATCTGTCTGCGTTGGAGAAGGCAGAGGTGTCGTAGAACTATATGGCGTAGAGCCGAAACAATCCTGGATTGCTTCTATAGATGCCGAGATCTTCTGATAAGTAGCAGTCACCGTATTCATTTTGAGGTAGTCATTGATAGCGCGTATGCCGGCCTTTGTTGTACGGCCCCATCTGAAAATGGTCAACCAAAGAACAAACAGTCTCTTGATATTTACCTTTTCCAGTTCGTGCCCTTGATACCAGGTAGCACGCCAGCATCTAGTCCTACCCATCTGTCTCCTTCTCGCAGCTTTGGACTATGTTTCTGCCAGTCCTTGCCCAGACTCAAATGAAATGCCAAATCACGATATGATAGACCAGTTCTCAATACGGCCCCCTTTTTCTCAAGTTGTTGAGCTTTTGTCGTAACATCCAAAGACAAACGTCTGCATAGCAGTCGACGAGCTAATGGCGACGAAGTAGAATGATGCTCGATAGCTCTGACAGTCTGTCTGATGCTGTCGCCCGCGTCCAGTTCGGAGAACGATGCCCAGAAGCGGTTTGGATCCTTCAGATAACCTTTATAAGACTGCACAATTTCGCCGACTTTATCCTTATCTTTCTCAACTGTTTCTATAAGCACCACCAAGTCTGGTATTTCGTCTTTCGCGAGACCGTTATAAGACTCAAGGTAATCTCGAACTGTATCGACGGGCGGAGAGATTGTGGCACTTTTCGGATTCGTTCCAGTTTCAAAACGCGGTATATCTTTAAGCGCTTTGTTCAGGTACACGAGGGTTGCGTTGGCATCACCCACGAACAGATGGCCCAGATCCTTGAGAATTGAAGAGAGTCTCTTCGTCAGGTTAGCTCCTAACCCATGCATACAGTTGAAGTCTCATACATTGTCAACTGAGGATAGCAACTCAGCGAGCACTTCAAATTGCCTTTGAAGTGCAGTCTTAGTGCTCTGTGAAACAAGTGCCATGTTTGTCTGGGAGAAGTCTGTGCTCTACTGGCAAGTGCCTGAAGCCCCTCTTGTTATTTTTGGAGATAATGTACTATTCCCAAACATGACTAGCTTAAATTGTCTCTACTATCCCTAGATTGGAATAGTTTCCTTTGTCCAGACTGGAAATAGATGATCTGGCGTGCGGGGAGATGCACCTCCGTGGCCCAAGACTTCCTGTGGGACACTAGGCTAGTGGGTCAATCTCTGGTGAGCCTATGTTGACCTGACCGTACGCTCTGGCGGACTTCCTAGTTGGTTACTCCCGTTCAGGCAGAAGGAAACTATTACTGGAACCCCTCTTCAAGCGATGAGGTTGGACGGCATTGAATGTAGGTTAAACTTGGCGTCAAGGGATGTCAGCGTCGAGTTCGGGAACAGCATATATCATTAGATAAATACTTTCGGCTCACCCGTCCAAATTCTTTTCCTCTCGTGAGTAAAATCTCCAGCTGTACCATTCACTCTCTAGTGAGTCCTTTGCTTCTGGGCACAATTTTCTATATTGGCATACAAGGTACATTCCAACTCAAACATCCTCGAGCAAGTTTGACCTTCAGTAATGTTGCTAGATGTGTGACTGGCACGAAATCCTTTATCACTGTGGCTGTCTTGAGGCCGTGAACCTCATCCGAAGACACGCGCCAAATGCAACTTGCACTCCAAATACAACAAATCCTCCTCAAACTATCAATACTACGATCCGCGAGGAAGGCAGAATCTGTCCTGCTTGTCGTTATCCCACACCTGACAGTGACGTGTGATCTGACTTCTATCTGTCTGCGGAGCAGTTGTTGAGGGGTCAACACGCGAAACATGGCCTGTGTGCATGTCTTCATTTCCTTTCTAGGATGATGCTTATGGGTTTTGGTGTACCAAGGGGAAGATTTGATTGTCATTTTTATCTCAAGGCAACAGACTGATGTGACATAAGCAAACCATCAGGTGACTCGTGTCACGTAGTTCTTAAGAGAGCACTTTCCCGCGAAGCTTGATCCGTTCAGCATTCCCCTCCTTACTCTTTCAATTGTAATCCGTTCATTATGGATGAGATCAACCAACAAGTGTCCAAAGTACTTGAGGACACGAAAACAATTCGGATCGTTGCCGATATACCTACGAAGCTTTTGGCCTCCGACAATTATTTTGCTTCAGCAGCTAGTTTTATCGAGCCTTTCAGAAAGCATTGGGAAACACAACATCTCGTGCGATTAATTGTTGTTGATGTATATCCTCGACATACATATGTCATTTTTGACATCAACAACAACCGTTACCACTTTGAAACCGCTCATAAGCAGACCTTTTCTGTTCCGGTCTACATTCTCCGCTTCAAAAGCAACAGGTGGAGTTTCTTCAGACAACAAACTGAGGATCAACGAGTCGCTAGGGATATTGCAGAATTGCACCGACACGAAGGACAAAATGCACCACCTTTTTTTGCGGATCATATTAAGGGACCTGTTTACCTATCGCCTCGTACAGACTGAACCATTCGCCGAATCCTTCCAGAGTACTATTGCCGACTGCTCCGAACTGCCCCCAAGATGATTTGACCGATCCCAACACCGCATACACGGACCGTCAAAATGTACCACGGTAGGCACAAGAGCCTGATAGCAATAAACTGCAGGAATATCGCAATTTCATTGACCTCATTTTAGAAGCCCCTGAGTCCTATCACGCGGCCTTGGTTGAGCTTTCATCCTGGTGCATGGATCCTTTGCACTCAGATAGCGATGAGACACGGCTGATTAGAAACTGAAGCTTGTCTGATACTCCTAAGACTGCCTCAAAGAGCACCGGCTGGTATATAGTTCTGAAGTGTCTTGTCCTTCTATAAAAATTTCTGTCCTACCCGTTCAGACTCCCTGAGTTTAATTGGTCTTAAGACTCACTGTATGCGCTAAACTCTGATCACCTACGGATTCTAACTTGGTAATGGAGCTAGGCGTGCACCTTCTGCCCCACTTCGGCAGCGCCCAAGGGGTCATCCGGCAAGGGCCAATAATCTGCAGCTTGGCGTCTCCTTCCGAAGGCGTAGATCGGGCACCTCAAAAGGGCCCATCCCTGCCGCGGTGCGATCTCCATCTGGAGGCCCGTGTGGGGTATCGGGCGAAAAACCAGCTTGCTTAAAAGTTTATCCTGCATCCCACCACCTCAGAACAATAGTGGAGCTGCGCGAGAGCCAGATTAGTCCCATCGAAATACGGATCCTTTCTGACCGGGTTCTTGTCACTCATGGCGATCACTGGATAGAACAAGGCAGAGTCTGCAGATGGAATACTTGCTCAAGCTATGACCGATTGATAGACCCTCGGTCGATCACAGTTGATTTTCAGAGGTGGCTCGGAACAGCCAATCCAAGAGCGTCTGGACTCTGCCAGGAACCATCTCCGCGCAACGCTGCGACTTCTTGAAACCGAGGACATACGGCTAGCCCTACAAAATGAGACCGGATCACATTATCATACTTCTTGTTGAACTTTATAAAGACCTCCAGACACATTGTAATCAGTGGTTGCATAGCTGCACTATCTTCCTCCAACCATGGATTTGAAAAGCCTACAGGTTGATTTTACTCGATTTGTCGAACGCGTGAAGGGCAAAGCCGCAGTCCTGCAGAGGAAAGCTGCCGTCCTGCTTTGTTGGGAGGATGGTGTTCAAGAGTTTGAAATCAGGTGCTGTGGTGATCCTGAGCACTTGGATAGCGACGAGCATGAGTCCAAGCCCCCAGGTCAAATTCAGCCCCCCCAATATGCCCAGTCAAGTTCTGGAGATCCCTCGAGAAGCCAATCACCTCAAACGTCTGTCACTCGGCATAATGGTGACAACTCAACATTACGCTTATTCGGTGGGGATGATCCCCCCTCATACACATTCTGCGATGTACGAGGATCTGCGTCAGAATGCCAATCGCCGAATCGACCCTTTGGGCGCGCCGTTGATCTGAGACCTCCAAATCCAGCCGTCTCCAGATCAGGTCTGGGGTATGCGAGCAGGACCGCCACAGATTCGCGACGGAGAGAAACCCCAGTTTACTACCATGCTGCCATGCATGCACATGCATCGGTTACTCAATCACTCGACGAAGCCTCGAACATCCCGGATCCGACAACGCAAGGATTTCCGGAGCCGGAATCGTACATCATTGTAGTTGGTGATGAGCCTGCGGGAATGGAGCAGGGTTCCGCCATTGGCACGTTGAACAATCATGATAGGCAAAGCTCTATTGCTAGCGGATCAACTCTCATTCTGCCAAACCCCGATTACTACATACCGAGCCAAGAAGTTGAAGACGTTTCTACCGGTGATTAGTGCTAGGGGCAAGGCTGGATGAGCTCTGGAGCGCACCTGTCCCCCACGCCAACTAGGATATAGTTCTCCGTTTTCCCCTTCTCTTTCGCCTTACTGTCTACTTCTATTATTACTCAACTGTTTCGTCATCCTTGAACTGCTAGAGTATACTTCTTGTTTCATACCACCAAAAAAGGTAAGCAATCCTGAATTCCGTTCACTACTTTGGCTAATACCCTGTCTTTTCAAGATGTGTTTCTTGACTACGCGTTTATACCCTTGTGACAACGTTGATAGCGGTAAACTCCCATGTGGTCGCGATTGCCCGGCACCCATCAAAAGAGAGCCTACGAAAATGTCAACTCCCTGCAAACCAGACTGTCCTATCTGTATTGAGCGACTTGGTAAGGATCTGTAATATAGTACGCTTCTTTATAGCTACATCAAAGCAAGACTAACATTGTTCTCAAGGCCCCAAGAAGATAGAATTGTACTATCGCGCTATGAAGGAAAAGAACTTGTGATCGCTTCTGGTTGAATGTCAGGGGGCTGACTGTCTGGTCATGATGAGCGAGCTCGGTCTGGTGCACTAGACAGCCTACCGCAGATCTTAGTCCCTCCTAGTTTACTCTCGAATCCTGCTTGCGCCATATAAAAGTTCCTTGTAGTACTGTAGATTGGTTTATAAGTCGCCGCATAGGTTGCTTCAATCCACAGTTTTCCAGTACGGCCAGCAAGATAGCGTGGACTTTCTTCCTAGAATCATTCCCTACACTGTACGTAAATTCGCAAGATCCATTTACGGTCGTGGCTAACCTTCCCAGATGATTCATTCGAATACGGCGCTGCTGTCGGATTACGGGAGAGGTACCTACGACACCACTGGAGTCAGAAAACCAGACGCGCCGCCTCCGCCGCCGAAATGAACGGTCAAGCCGATGATGATACGTTGACAGAATGCCCAATGTACAGGCAGGGGTGATATACGTTTTTCTATTTAGTTGGGGACGCGTTTAATGGAGTCAGGCATAAGGGGACAGCTGAATGACGAAGATAGAAGCGCCTGAGACCGTGGAAGGAGACTGGCAATTGCGCATCAAGCCATACGAGACTGTATACGGGTCACCATGCACAGGGCTTGCTGCTAGCGCAGAATTGAATCAAATGTTCGAGGCTTCGAGAACACCTATGTACCTCTGGCATAATAACCTGGAAAGCAACGTTCAACAATCTCATGGCAAGGACATAAATAGACCATCCTGCCTCATTGCTCTCTAAACCCATCTCCAAGTCTCTTTTTTCTTAAGCACATACGTCGTTCGCTCCAATCCTCTCCTATGCGCCATGGCTTCACTCTATAAGAGAGTTCTTCGTGAAGGTAAAGGACTCACTCCGAACTTTGCCGATAAAGTGGAGTGCAAGTTTTGGGATCTAAAAGCTGCTGGAGAGTGTATCCGCATGTATGTTTAAATCCAGATACATTTCTTGTGCCTTGAATCTGACTGCCAACAACAGGCACCAGACCAAGTTCGGATTCTCATCCGCAGGGCACGCTTACTCTGTCCTTCTCGAAGTCATTGGTGTGCAGCACGGATTGAGCAACCAGACAATGAATATTTTGAAGCGGGGATTTGAGTTCTTCATTCGCAGCCTCCAGTCTATGCAGGAAGGTGAATCGGCCCAGCTGCTGATCGAGGATATTGAGGAAGCAGGAAAGAGAACCTGTGTCTTTTCCCTGTGAGTACTGCAGCATGAATGCTCGTCTCTCTGGAGTTGATAGAGCTAACCTAGAGCAGTTCCGTAGAGCTGATGGAGGTGATTCGTCGACCGGAGGGTTTCGCTCCTGTATCGTCCGACCGGCAACCTCGCCCTGAAGATAATGCAGAGGGTGCGGCACCTGTATTCCTTGACCTTGGTCCATCATTCTAGATATACACTACGGTTATCGGGTTCTTAGTTGCTGAATTCCACGGCTATTTGCCTGTTTCTTATCTTTACTTCTTCCAATCATTCCAATGACTGTAGCTTGTAGACTCGTAGATTGCTACCCGCAGTTTCACCTGCTTTACAATACACCACGTCATGTCGAAGTGGGGCCAAGTGCGGGGGAAAGATCGGCCCCTGAAAGTGACTACCACTCATGACTGAGCCCTCAGTGTCACACATCAACAAGATATGATGGAAGGCCTACGGCACGAGAACAAGATTCTATATCAGATTCTGGAACAGTCAGCCATTAAAGTACTTTGTCCCTCATGTCTGAAAGGCTTTTCTCGTACAGACCCTCTATACCGTCATTTTCGTACAACCAAGGATGAGATTCACTCGGGTCTTGACCCGATGGAGGATGATTTCGAACGATTCCATTCCTGCTATCAGAAGGCTATGAAGTCCTCGATATCTGCCAAAGAGCTTTCTAGATCTTCACTCGGAGGAAAGTGCTTCGAACTCTCCTATTTTATTCAGCACTATGGCAAAGACGCGCAAAGCATGACCTCTGGGATAGAAAACCAAGGCATTGATACCAGTAAGCTGTCTGCTAACTGCCCGTCAACTGTCCACAGTACTCATATAAAATTTCCCAGTGCTAACTTCCTCGTCGAGTTCTATCGCTCCATTCCAAACCTATTATGCCCCAACATACACAGATCACCAGGCGCAACCAGCTGTTATGCGTCAATCTACCACAGGCCGGTCCCATGATCCACAAAATTATCCAACAAGCCTTACGCGGAAAATAAACTAAGCAAACGGGGCATCACATTCTGCTCAATGCCGCGGAGCTCTCTGTTCAAACATTCTGCCCCACTGTGATCTCTGCCGGCTTGCTTATCATGAGGATAAGCCCAGCGGAGAGAAAAGCCTGACGTTCAACCCATATAGACTCTCCTAATATGACTTCCACGTTGTCGATTTTGCCCGGTCCTCGGAGGACGGTATAAACGGCCTTGGAGAGATTCAGCGGCGTGGAGGTATCTTTGTACGTTCGAAGAAGGGCGAATTCTGCAGTCTATGGGGTTAAATTAGCGAAAATGCTGGAATTTTCCTTTGATTTCCCTTACGCCTTTGTATATAAGACTTTTGATTTCGCTCAGAGGAGTATGGACTTCGCCGGTTGGGAAGATAACTCCTGGGTCTTCCGGTCCGCTCTCAATGTGTTGTGGAAGAGGCAATGTCCCATCTAACCAGTTGTCCAAAGATGAGGTTATCTGGCGTATTTGAGCCTCCGCCCTTTTGTCATGAAGGATTTGCAAGTGATGGAATATTTGCATGGTTCTCACAAAGCAACTGTGGCTTAGAAAATCGATATTCATGTCAGGTTCTTCATTGTGATTACCCCTCCCGTGCCAAGACCACCACGGCCAACTCCGCAAAACAGTGAGGGGCCATGAATGGATTTCCTTGTCAAAGGGAAAAGAAGAAACAGCGATCTAGAGGCTATTCCTCATAAGCTTGTATACATTCCAAAAGATAGTATAGATATGACTTGAATCCAGAAGCTTGTCTCTAACAAAGCCAGCAGATAATTCTCGAATAAGAAATGCAGACGTTTTGGCAGTATCTTGATTGCTCGCTCAAGCCCCTGCTTATTTAACCCTCCCACCACTAATCGACTGTATTGGCCATAAAATAGGTCCAAATCATGATCCATTCTGGGTTTCCGGAGAGATTCTGCCAGCAGAGAACGCTCGTGTGGGGATAGTAGGATTGGCGTCCGCGTCCAAAACGTATGCGAGAAGGCGCCCGGCCGAATTTTCCAGGTGAAAAGGGACAGGAAGAGGAGAGTCGAGTCGGTGAGCTCGCCCAAGAGGAACTCAATATACCCTTCGAGAAAAGAGGGGCTCAGACAAGCCACGTCTCTGGGATCGTGCTCATAGAAGCTCTCGAGAGCTGGTCGGGCGTTAAGCTGGAGGAGATCATTGGGTATGAGAATAACTGGCTGTCATAATCAGCAAACCTGGCTTTTACTCGCGTGTAATCATCTACTAACCATGGTGGTGTAAACTGGAATTTGCGAATCAAGGAAGGGGCAAAGCGACAGATAGTTCAGGTAAGTAATACCCTCAGATACGGGTTATAGACTGCTTTATGGTTGTCTGTCTGTCTCCGGTCTTCCTCCCTAACCAAGGGGTCTACCTTCCCGTTCCTCGACCTACCTGAAGCCAAAAGTACTTAGGTTGACCCACTTCCACAGTATGTGGTGTATTGAAATTGATGGTATTGAGACAATACACTGGCGTAGGCTTGGCTGCGTCCCTATTCCTAGCTGTTATTGGCTCGCAGGAGTGATCTACGTAAGAACTAGCTGACGCTCAGTCCTTAATATGGCTACCATGGTGGAGATGCGTCCTATATGCACACAGACGTATGAAGAGTGAAACGCGTCCCTCTCGAAAAAGACTGATTTGTCAAAAATGGGTTGTTTACAGCAGCCGCTGCACGCGCAGAATCAAAAGCGGGATTCCGACCCCAGGACAAGGCTAAGACTGGCGGAAAAAGCGAGCTTGCCTGTCCGTGGACAGGGGCACAGGGACGCTGAAGGAAAAAGAAAAGTTGCCCGGGGAGATTTGGTTTCTCTTTCGGATTCTGCACGCCTCTTGCACTCTTCACTGTCTTTTGTCCTCCTTGTGTTCCTTCTGACTTATAAAGCTTGGGGGTTCCTGTACTCAGGATTATATTTATCATGTTACTGGACTCGTTTGGCAATTTTGTTTTAATCGCATGGGCTCTCTGGTTTCCGTTTGTATTCATTGCTTTACTGACTTACTGCTGGCGACCTGGATCTCCGAGAATCGAGGACGAGAGTGACGATAAACTAGCCTGAGCAAAGCTGGTCAGAATGCCTGCTCCAGGGGTAGGTCACGCTTGATATTTTATGGCACCTTTCAACGCTTCTAGCTGTCTGAGGCAAGGATCACCTTGTACGCCATATTGGCGTGTCTATCTGGTGTAGTTGAATCGATTGACGAGCGTTCAACGGACGAGCATTCAGCGGACGAGCACTCAGCGGACGAGCACTCAGCGGACGAGCACTCA